>NW_021633149.1:0-50998 GCF_004799145.2 Neltuma alba
GTCAAGATATATGTGCATTGTGCTGGAGAGTCTAGCCTCTGGAAGCTAAGATTGTGGGTTGGGAACTGCTGCTGTTTTTCCCTTCATTTTCCATGCTTGTAGCCACATGCAAAGACTTGCCCTCTGGCAAACTCTTGTTCATGGAATAGTAATAGAAGAAATCGTCATAATACTGAACTTGAAAGTTTTTTTATCCGCCTTAATGCTCTAGATAATAAGAGAAGTGAACAACAAACATAAATGAAGCTTGTTACAAGATTTTGGGAATCAGCAACAACATTAGCATTATGGACTAGTGTCTTACGGGTGGGTCAACAACAAAAAGATCTATCGGAAGTACCATGGCATTTATCTGTATGCGCTAATGAATGGTTTTAGGTGATAAAATTCACTTACGGATGAATATGCCGAGATGCAGTAATCAGGATGTCGAAGCAAAGCTAGTGTTTGTCTCTGTAACAAAATGCAAGAGACCAAAAGTGAATCAAATAGGATAATACAAAAATTCGGCGGCACATCCATAAATAATACAAAGAAGAACAATAACATCACAAATCACTGGTATTTACTTGGATACACTGTCCATTGTTATCCAGTGATTTTCACACACACACACACACACACACATTATATCTATGCGCACAGGTTCAATAAACCTTATATAAATTCAATTTTATCCAGCGTCATATATAACAAATGGGGGGAGGGGACAAAATGTGAAGAATAATCCCCATACTTAGAAGGTTCACCTGTCAATACATAGCTCAAACCTTCAGGAGATGATGTATCTGCAACTTCTGCTATCCTGTTCAAATCCCTTTGAAGCGAGCGTCCCATCCCCAACAACCCAACCTTCAATATACAGCGATGGTTGAAACTCAAACCCAAATTATCATTGAAATTGTAGCATCAACATTTAATAATTCAACACGATAATTGATAAACATATTGAAAAACTTTTCAAAATCAGGTTCAATTAACACCTGGCCACCTCCATTCGCCAGCCAGGGATTTGGCTGGAAACAGCAGAATATTTTATGGCAGCACAATGAACAACGACACTAAATTTTAAGCGCTACTATTTGTTTCGGGTAGTTTCAAAAACTTCGAAGTGCAAAAATTCACCGCACCTGAAGCTTGAGCACACTAGTTTTCTCAGTGGCAGTAAGTACACTACCCTCAGACCGATCCGAAAGAAACCCAGAGACCAAAATAAACGCCGCGAAACCCATCAAGATGAGGAGGACTGGACCCAGCACCAACTCCAACACCTACCGCCGGCCCAACGTAAAATCCACCGCCGCCCCCACCAAACCCAAAAGGAGAAGGCGCATAATACGGCACCGAGTACGAAAAGCCCGGGCTGGATGACCTAGGTACCGAATAACTCCTCGAAGACGAGAAGACGAAGAATGCGAAGAGAAGGACCTTCCACCCATTCGACCTCCAGATGCGGCTATTGCCGAGTTGGGATCATACATCAATAAAAGCCCTAGCAAAACCGCAGCTATTGCCGGCTTCCTCAAGGCCTTTAACGCATTCAATATTGTGGTCGCGATAATCTCGAAGGGAGTTTTAGAGTATTCTCCATCAAGAGGCTCAGAACTCATTTGTACCGAGGACTTTTGCGAGAATAAGCATTTGATACAATTATGCGTCGGTGAATCTTTCGAGCGTAGAATTGAGCAAATTTAGGCGGTTGAACGAACGAGCGATTGGTGTAAGGGATGCGACGAGGGAATAATTGTAGAGGGAAGGATTGACTCCATTTCAAGGGGTTAACTTCAGGTAAGGAGATTGTGGCCATGGATGAACTGGGGAGTGGTGGATTGGTTTAAGTCAAGAACATAATGTTCTTAAAAATGACAATAATCCGTTAGCATCATTAGCGTTTGCCGATTACCAGTTTGAGACGAGCAAATAACACCAAGCTTTGGATTTTGTGAACATTCGGTGATCCTCGAAATAGGCTCACGGATGTTCCTGTAGCTTGCCAAGAATGTGGACCTCAAAAAAAAAAAAATCTCAGCATAATACCATAATTCACGAGCCCATCCACTTGCACGTGCGCATGAGTTTCTCCTCACAGGCCTAAAATGGTCATTGACATTATCTACTATCTGAAAATCCCATCAGTAGATCGATGGCAGCACAAGGACGGGAAAAAAAAGAAGAAGAAGAAGGAAAAAAAACTGAGTTAATAAATTTTTTTTAAAATTTATTTTTATTTTAGTTTTAATTTCTCAAATTTTAAATTATAGGTTTTAATTTCTTAAATTTTTTTATTTATAACATAAATTTTTATAATTTAATAAAAATTTGGATGAAAACTATAGTTTGAGACTTAAGAAGTCAAACTAAAATAAAGACAAATTTAAAGGATTAAATATTATATCAACCTAAAAACTTTTCTTTAGCAAACCAAGAAAAAAAGGACTTAAAATGGTTAAAATATATAAGAAAGTTGAGAAATGACTATACAAGCTAAAAAATAAAAAAAATGTTGTGCAAAACTCATGAAAAACGAAGTTGAATAGTAAATGTGCGCAGAGACTAGATAGCCCATGCTATTTATTATAACCTCTATAATTTCTACATATTTTATATTAAAATTTTCCTCGTTTTAAGAAAAAAAGAGAAAAATTAGTCTCAATAATATTTCCCAAATTTTATACAATAAACCAAAAATTTGGAAACCCATGAAAAATCTTCAAAAAAAAAAAATCTTCTATGTGTCTATTTTTTGGTCAATCCCACATACTATCATTTTCACAATATAAAATTTTTTAGTAGCTTTCCGATAATTTTAACAGGAAAAACGTTAAATGGGCTTTTCCAGGGGAACTGCTGGATCCAGCGTTACTGTGAGCCTTTCCAATAAGATGAAAGGTCTGTCACTGGTGAATCCAGCAAGTCTCTGAAAAAGGAAAGGCCACTAATGTAGTCCATTGGGCCATTACGGTCGTCTCGTCCAGCCCAAGTAGTAAGCCTCAAGAGTCTTGAAACCCTGACACGATGGTATAAAGCAATTAGGGTTTCATTCAGCTACCGGCGCCTTGCTAGCGAGCAGCAACCGTCCTCCGCTCGACCGTCCTGCCGTGGGACTCTTCTCCTCTGCGTTTCAAAGCTCAGGAAGCACGATGGCTGATAAGGCGGTTACTGTGAGAACCCGAAAGTTCATGACCAACCGTCTGTTATCAAGAAAACAATTTGTGAGTCTCTATTCCATGGCAGATTTTTATTTGAATTTTCTGGTCGACTGGGTTCATCAATAATAACTGCAAAGATTGAGATCTGAAGATTAGATACGATGTGCTTGGCTTCTTTTCACGAGTTAATTTCTGGGACCGCATCGAATCTGTTGTGTCTTGTGCCTAATTTTTTTTCCAATTAGATTAAAGTGAACTGATTTTTTTCCATGTTATTTGGTTGTGTAGGTCATTGATGTACTTCATCCTGGAAGGCCAAACGTATCCAAGGTACTCTAATTTTTAACGTCTTTGTGATGAATTGCTTTGGGTAGATTCTGGGAACTCGTATGTAGCTATGGCAATTGGAAATCTACTTTTTAAGCAGTTACAATGCCTTTACCCGACCACTCTCATTTTTTGTTTTGGTGTATGGTACAAAGGCGGAGCTTAAGGAGAAGCTAGCAAGGATGTATGATGTCAAAGACCCCAATGCAATTTTTGTCTTCAAGTTTAGAACTCACTTTGGAGGCGGGAAATCAACTGGATTTGGTTTAATTTATGATTCTGTTGAAAATGCAAAGAAGTATGAGCCCAAGTATAGGCTTATCAGGGTAAGTTAACGTGATGTAATGGAAATTATCTCTCTATAACATGCTTCTGATCATTTTCTTAATCGACAGTCTCTACTGCCTTTGTTCATATGACTATCAATGTATTTTTCTTTCATGGCCCGAGCGGGTCAGTGGAGACAGGGGTAGTTGGCTGTTTCTTCTAATCTGAACAAAATTAGAATTCATTAGCACCTTTCCTTAGTTCTAAACTACCGACTTGATTTTTTTTAAAATATATATTATGCTCAGAAAACCATATATTCCTCTGTGATCTGAGATGATAACTTTATCTTGGTTTGTATTTCTTCACTACTGTGTATTCTCATGTTGCTAGGAATGTCTTTTGTAGTAGCAGCGGTATGTAGCCAAGTAATGTGGTATTCTTTAGTAACGTCTGTCTGTGATTTCAATGGTGGTTGCTAGAATTGTATGTAGTTTTGAATTATCGTTAATACTTGGTGTGCTTTGGAATTAGTTGAATTTGCTTGCAGATATTTTTGGTTCTAATCCTTTTGTTATTTCTATTTCTTCCTATTCTGTGTGGTTTGTTCTATTTAAAATATAATTGGAATCTTTTTCTTTTGTTGCAGAATGGACTCGCTACCAAGGTCGAGAAGTCTAGGAAGCAGCTTAAAGAGCGCAAGAATCGTGCTAAGAAAGTCCGTGGAGTAAAGAAGGTAAATGTCATAGCTTATAATTTTTATTGTCATTGTACTTTTATATATTTTGACTTCTGTGTCACTTGTTGTGCAGACTAAGGCATCTGAAGCTGCTAAGAAGAAGTGAGGTTTTAAAAATGCTTCTATGGTTTTTAATGTCAAGTCCTCAGTAGAATCGGTGTTCCTCAGTAGTAATCATTTTGGATATTTTAGCACTATTGTTCTTTGCTTGCCATTTTAGATTTTGAGCTCCGGCAGTGAACTTTTTCGAGCAATTATACAAAACTTGCTCTCAATTTTCAACTCTCTCTTTTCCCGTACCTAGGAGTGACTATGTTGCTTTACATGAATATAGACGAGTGAATGATAATTTATGCTAGTTTTTCATGTCATAAATCATACTACCTCCGGTCCTTATTATAAGACCCTGTTTGACTTTTTGTTTGGTCTTAATTATAAGACCTCAATCTATTTTGTCTCTCATATTTATGCATTTTTTTTCAAGATAATTCTTCTAATAATGATAGTTCTAGCCAATATATTTAATTAGTAAGGATATTTTAGGAATAACAACATTTATTTATTATAAATAATTAACTTAACTTACTTCTTTAATCTCCTCAAATAAGTCAACTGGTTCTAATAATTAGAACCGGAGGTAGTACATAGCAGACTGTTGATATGAAAAGTTCTGGGAGTGCATAATTGTTCCCTCCTTCAAGACCAACTAGGCATCGTTTTCAGTCCGTACCCTTGTCCTAGGTTAGGTCTCTGATTATTTCGCTTTGTTCGACTGAGTTCCTCCCCCCTCTTGTCAACTGGGTACATCGTTTTCCCCTCGTCTATTTTGATCAAGTTTCAGCCATTTTTCGAACTTTCATTGGGGTATTAGCTTGTCTTGCACAAGCTAGTGGTGGTTGCCTTGGAGCGTAAAGGAGTCTATCCTTTTAAACAAGATCCTTTTTATTCCCACTTTGTAACCCTCTGCTTTCTCCATCTCTCATGGCTCACTTAGCTGCTCCATCTGAACGGTCATCAGTTCCCTGGGTTTCATTTATTTTTACAATGCTCATTAATTATATAGTCTTGAACTCTCATCGTATTTTTAACGTGGAAAAATAATCTCGATTATAAATAATCACACACTTTTAAGGCGCTTCATGCTGTTGTTCCGTTTCCGTCCTGAGTCACGAGGGATTTGTCAATCAGAAAGGACGTGTATATTGTTTCTCGCATTCACTGCACGGTGAACTCACTTCAGTTATATTTTATGTAGGGACACCCTTATTTTTCAAAGATGCAACTGGTTGAAAGGTTTTATGAATAACTTATCGCCACTGAAAAATTATTTCTTAAATTAGAATTTCCATCATTTGTTACGATTACAATTACTGTCAAAATAAAATTTTCACTGTATCTCTAGTCGAGTTAAAATTCACATGCTCAATTGCAACGGCTCATTGCCAATGCGATCTGTTTTTTTCTTTTTTGGTTCTTTTGAGCTTGGGGGAAAAATGAAAATGCTCGGCAATATGGATTGGAAAAAATAAATGACGGGAGGACTATATAAAAATAAGGAAAAGTTTCAATGACATTTTTTATTTAATATTTACAAATTTTCGGCTTCATGATTTGTGTTTTTTTTTTCGGCCGACTCTCACCACATCATTTTTTAATGCCCACTCTCGCAACATCATTTATTTGAATATAATGGACTTTTATTATATTTATGATGAATATTTAAATATTGAAATTTTATTTAAAAATTGGTTGTGATGTACACAAGCAAAATAAGCTTTTGTCTTATTTTCAACATAAATTTTCAAAATCAATCATGAGAGGAGAGAATATAAGGTTTTCTTTGATACAAAATATTAAAAATAAAAAATAAGGACTGAAACTGTTATTGAGAAAAATCATTAAAAAAATATTTAACATGAGTAATTGCTTATTATATGACATTGGAGATAGAATTTCCCAATCGTACATACGTGAATCTATTCAATATGATGTAACGAGCAATTTCTCGTACTAAATGTTTTTTTAATAGATTTTCTTAATCTTAATCCTAATTTATATCTCTTATTTTTAATATTTCATGCCAAATGAGACTCAAGTTTCTATCCAGTGACCGGTCTACTTACAAAAATGCCTGTGCGTTTGTTACTCTCTGAATATGCATGAAACCCAGAAAATGCCACATCACACATGAAACCCAGTTCTCTGGCCCCTATTATATAATTATTATTCTCTTGGGCGAAGAAATAATTTATCTAAGTTTGTCGTGAAAAATCATACTCTCTCAGCAACATATTGGGTCCTGTCAATTTTGGCAGGGCATTTTTTTAAAAATAGTAAAGAAGTTTGAAGATAATTTCCTTTTAAAGTCCTAATAATTCTGATTGGGTAATTAGCACTTATTTTAGGCACAAAAATCGAAATATTTTGAAGAAGAGAAAAGCAAAGAAATAATTGCTTCATGATTTAAATCTTCTCGGAATGCTTTGGGTTGGTCCCCCCACATACGAAAAAACAGAGCAACAAGGCACAGTCGCCACTTTTACTGATTAGTGCTCTCGTCCAACAAACTGGTAAGCTCAACCTTGATCGTCAAAGAGCAATCGGAGCGCGCTCCAAGCCTCCAATTCAGTGCGTAACTCATTAACTAATTTTAGAAAAAAATACAGGTTTTGACAAATAAATCCCATAAAAGCAAATGATTTTGACCAACCAGGATTCATCTTTGACGTAATTGAAAAGATCTTTATCCATGACTCGTGGTTACCAAATTCTTTCATGATCCAAATGGTAAAATGGTTAGAAACTGTTTCATCGTCAATAAAATTAAACAAAGTCCTTTTTTTATTGTTCAAATAATTTGTCGTTCAATAAAATTAAACAAAAGGGGTAATATTTATTAATTTATAGATATATTAGCAATAATAATAGATGATGACGCGTTGAACTACTTGGCGACAATTGTTTAGTATTGAACTAAGTATTGGATAAGACGAAGCTTAGCTCATTAACTCATCTGACAGATCTCATAAAAGCAAATGAATTTGAGTAACCAGCCAAATAGTAAAACAGTTGCAATATTTTCAGTATTAATAGGAATGAACACCTTCCCCTTTCTCAAGTAAATACAAGCTTTCATTGTGATAACGGAAGGAAACACTCTTTTCTATAGCCCCCACCAAGAGATTGGTTGGAGTTGTTGGATTGAACCTCAGAATCTGCCCACCATCCATGTATAGTATGAGGTCACCGTTCTTTCTCGCGCCTAATATGTGATCAGGATCCATCTCTGACGTGATTGAGAAGATGTTCATCCATGACTCATGGTTGTCAATTCCTTTAGTAATCCAAATGGTAAATTGGTTAGATACCTGCTCATCTTCATCCGTTTCTTCATCAGATTCATCAAAATGCCACTCGTATGTCTCTTGTATCAAGAGAAGCGAGTCCCCTGTTGTTACAACAGAAATCTTACCCATGAGACGTGCATCACTAGGAAATAATATTCGTCCAAACACTTCATGTGTCAGATTAAATGTAAGTATAAAGTCATAATCATCGCTTCCTTCTTCTTCATGATAAGCACGCCAATAAAGCACACCATTAAAGAATACGGGGGGTTCAGCACGATAAGCGAACCAAGAAGAAGGGATAGTGAGACGTTTCCATGACCATGAGACGTATGAAAAAATCCAAGCTGAGTCAACTTCAATGATAAACCTAAACGGATCAGTTCGGCGATAAAGAAGACTTACAATCTTAAAATCATTGCTGCTACAATCAAAACCAAAGCCTTCAGCCGACAATATTGCTTCATCCCAAGTCATCATGAAGGGAAACCATACATATTTTCGAACAGTTGGGTTCCAAAGAATAAATTTTGGAGGTTTTTTAGTGGCAAGACATACTAACCCATTGCTTACTCCTATCAATCGTGTGCCTTTAAAATCATCGACAGGAGGATTTTTTATTGTGCGAAGCAAATCGAACTGATCATTATCCCAATGCAGTGAATAGGTTGGTTGGCAACATGATAGCCGACTTGATAGGCTAAGAGATGAACTTCCACGAGTTTCTGCGCTCTCTCTAATAAGAAGGATTTGGTTTCTGGAATCAAAAGTTCGTTTTGAGCTGTGGGATATGAAATCAGAACTAGTAATCAGGGCATTCCAATCTCGGCAAATAAAAGCACACTGAAACAGGATTTGGACGTCTAATCTGAGCAAAATTTCTTCAATAACATGGAGAGGAATGAAAGGAATGTTGCCATATGAGGTTGTGAGTTTTGCTTCCATAAAGGGCGTCACGAGTTCGATCACGTTGAAGGGAAGAAAAGGAAATATAACACAGAATAACAAGTTTATGGGATTGATGGGGACGAGGCTTCTAGGATTTTGCGATTCATGAACGGTTAAGCCAGGAGTTATGCTATATAAAGCGTGGTTTTTTTTTTGGTCAAAAAGCTGTATATAGTTGCTAATGATAAATGTTGACTGATCTGATGTGATCTTGAATTTCTAACGCGGTTGAATTAACATGCGAAAAAGGAGCGGTATCTTTTTATCTGTATTGATATAATTTTTTTAAAAAAATAGATTTATTATAAAGATAAAAAAAATTTATTCGAAAACAAAATAAGGGAGCTCTTGATCATGTGACATCATATCCATAATCTATTTTTTAAATGCAGCGTATCTATCGTCTATCTTCCATACTTCTATGTCTATCGCTCCCATATTAAATATAATATATGATCTTTTACAAAATCATATTATATAATTTTTTACTTAAGTTTTATTTTTTGGACAATTGAATTTTTTTTCCCCGATAAAGTGAATTTAATCAGTATTAAAGTTTAAATAAAGAAATAATTTCAAATTCAAATTAATTTTAAAATTTTAATTTAATTAATAAATTTATTTTATATTCTGAGAGCGTAAAAAATAAGCATCTCATGATAAAGTTGAGAGAAAATAATTAAAAAAAATCTCATTTTTCAATTGCATTTTAGTAACCGGAGATAAAAGTGCCCGTATGCGCAGCCGACAATTGGAATTTTTCTGCCAACATATGACAGATATCAATCTAATTTTGTAATCATCTCATTGACAACACTTTAATGAAATCACGGCATGATATTTGATTTAAAAATTAAAATAAATTTCTTTAATTAACATAAAATCTTTAAAATCGATAGATTTTTTTTATTAATTGAATTGATTTTTCATACGATATATAA
Source organism: Neltuma alba (assembly GCF_004799145.2). Taxonomy (NCBI): domain Eukaryota; kingdom Viridiplantae; phylum Streptophyta; class Magnoliopsida; order Fabales; family Fabaceae; genus Neltuma; species Neltuma alba. The sequence goes on from NW_021633149.1 coordinate 9,719, forward strand.
TTCGTTTAAAAAGTTGAGAAATTACAACGGAACAATAAATGGGCTCGCTAATTAATCAAACCCGCGTCAATAAATATTTAAAAATAATTTAATTTTGGTTTTATTACAAATTGACAAAATAACAAAAATAAATAGTGCCGGGATAAAATTTTTTGAATGATTAGTCTCAAATTTTGATCGATGGTTTTCTTGGGAATGGAGGTTGGGCATTGAAGTTTGTTAGGTGCAGCCGATAACTGAGGGTAGACGAAGAAATCATCCATGTTCTTCAGGACTAGAAAGTTAGAGTCTATGAAGATGATTTTGTCATAGTCCGTGAGTTGTCATATTCTAAGCTTACTGTGGTTCCATAGAGGATCCTTTCAGGGCGAAGGGATTTAGGATTCGTTGAATGAGCCTGATCTTCCATCCTGCGGCTTGAAGGCCTTTTATGGATTTGGGACTGATAGAATTGTCTGCAAGGAGGATGAGACCTCAGATCTCTGTTGTAGTTGTAGAATTGAACGACGCTCAGTGGGTTTGAAGAAGGCTTTGGGCTAAAGCAATCGCTCCACACACAGAAGCTACTGAAGAGTGAAGCACCGTGACGCTGGCCAGTTTTGGCCTTGGGTCGTGCTTCAATACCTTCGATTCTGACAAATAAGCTCTCCACACCTCTTTGCCTATTAATTGTTCCGGGAAACAAATCTCAATAAAAATAGCCATGCACGGATTACTAAATCATTAGTCATTATTGCCTCGCAATCTGATGACAGTAAGAAATCAGGGCAGTATTATGAGCTTCCTTAATAGTCAAGATATTGTTTTTAATGCTGATAAATGCGTTTCCAAAAGCAAAATAGCATAATAACATATATACAATGGATATAAAACATACCTGTTTGTGCATAAGCGGGGGAAATCTGGCATGATCCTGGAGGGCATCATATGGTATGCGTGTAGAGTCCATAAATGGAAACAAGACGAAAACCAAAGGGACAATGATACAAGTAAAGGCCCCAAAAGAATTATTACTAAATCACGATTTCATTACAATTAAAGTTCTTGAATCTTAAGCTGGCAAAAAAAAAAAAGCTTTCGAATTTTACATCTCAATTTAAAGTTAATAATTTTATGAAGTCCTCAGTTGTCATTCTATCGGGAAACAACAAAGAGAACAAAGAAATGAAAGAAAATTAGTACAAGATATCCCATTAGAGCTATTAGCGATTCCTTCATCTCGTGCGGCGCACCCTTCTTCAGACGGGAAAAATGTCCCCTTAATCATCGTGATAATTACGGGAGAAAGGTAAACCTACCCCAGAACACTATTTATGGCATCAATTTTGTTATCACCCATTGACATAATATTTCGTGGAGGAGCCAGACGGGAAAAAACGACCTGTCTTTTTCTTTAGGCCCGAGAAAGTGACGGGAATTTGGGCCACGGGCAGGAAGTAGTCGGGGACTCTTGGGTTTGGCGGGGGTCTCTTTCTTCTCGGCTCAATCCTGTTCCCTTGCATTACAATTCTAATTTCCTAAACATGCTCAAGCTCTCCCTTTCTTAATCATTGCTTCTCCTTTTCGATCTCCACGGTTTTCATCGCTTTCCCGAATGTCAAATAACTCCCTGCTCCCCATCGGATTGACTCTTGGCTCCATCATGGAGGACACTTCTGCTGCTAACGGTAACATGATTGATAAATTCTCGCCATTTTTCCGTCTGGTTTCAGTTGAATTTTGCTTCTCTTTACATTCTGTTTGCTCATCTACGCACACAAACGAAGCTGTCTTGTTGAAGCAGCTGTACAGGACAGAGACCACAAGTTCCTAACAAAAGCAATCGAAGAAGCATATGAAGGGGCTGAATGTGGCGATGGCCGCCCTTTTGGCGCAGTGATCGTTCGTAACGATGAATTAATCGTGAGCTGTCATAACATGGTTCTGAGAAACACCGACCCCACTGCCCACGCTGAGGTTACTGCAATACGAGAGGTTAGATTGACAAGCATCATTTTTTCATCTGTGGGGTCCTGGAGATCTCCATCTGATGGCTGTTCAAAGCAGGATGGTCAAGTTGTCTTATTGATCTCGCCTCATCGTTTTTCTCGATGCAGGGATTGGTTATTCTGCTCATTAATTTGATAAGCTGTTTTGTCTTTGGAATCTTTCTATAGGTGCTAATCTACCTCATGCTTGTGGTAAATTGGAGTTGGTGTTAATTAATGTGCAGGCATGTAAAAAGCTGAATCAAATTTATCTATGTGGCTGTGAAATGTATGCGTCTTGTGAGCCTTGTCCCATGTGTTTCGGAGCAATTCAGCGTTCGAGAATAAAGGTAACCTATAACCTGCCAGTACCCACAGTTTCTCCTCTTTTGCTAAGTGTTGTTTTGGACGTTGCTGAATTCACGTTGAAACAGAGACTGGTTTATGGAGCCAGAGCAGATGCTGCGGCAGCTTTTGGATCTGCTGGTTTTATTTCAGATGCACTAAGGGGGACCGGGTTTCATGAGAAAGCTCACCTGGAGATTAAAAAGGCAGGTGGAACTCTTGCTGTAATCGCAGAAGAGGTATTTGAGAGGACGAGTTCTAGGTTTCGTGCTGTCAATTAGGATCAGTCTGTGCCTCGAACGAGTCTTGTCTTCAGCTTACTTTTGTGTCTGCCGATGGTCAACGTAATGTTTTTGGTGAAAATGGTCAGTGTAATTTGATTCTTCAAACCATCGTTATCACCAATTTATTTCTGTTTTTTCCGTCATCGAATACCAACCCCGGATTATCCTATCAATCATTCATATTAAATATCAATTGTCTGCATGTATTAAATCATGCACGAAACCTGAAGAATAATTGGTTTTGATTTCTTTGTCGTTGCATCATCTTTCACGACATTAATAAAATACGTACAGCGTATCTTGAAATTTATAAGCCGAATCTATTTAATTATTTTTAATAGTAATTTTTTGCCCTTGCATAGAAATTAATTAATAAAAAAACCATAACATCACGCGTATCACGCGCCTACAGTTAAGAAAAGACGACCTGGTTGCTGGAAGCATATGTATGCCCCTACTTCAAAAAAGAAAGAAGTTATCAACAGTGCTTTTAGCTTCTAACTTGAATTCTTCATTCACCTTCGTTTCGCAACTCCTCTATTCTAGCTTTAATTTGATCCTGCAACAATTCCAACTGCTTCAAATAAGCTTCCAGTTCCAAAATCTTTTGCTTTCTCTCTTCCTCATCGCCTTCTCCCCCACTTCCGTATTGTTGCACCAACTTCAATCCTGATCCTTCCGCTGCATTATTATTGTTCAATGGTGATAAACACGACCTCATCGTCTCCTCTATCAGCTTCTTTACATCTCTGTTCTCCCCATTCAAACGCCCCGATTCATCGCCATCATCTTCTTCGCTATGCACCTCGATATTATCGGTATCCGGTTCTGGGCTTGATTCCTCGTCTTGATTCTTGCCCCAGATCTTTTGGGAAATCTCAAAAATCGCCTCCTCCTGGGGGTTCTTGTGTGAAACTTCCCTGCCGGAGTTGATTTTATCCAAAACGGTCTGGTGTTTTCTCTTTAATACTCGAAGCTTCTGGACGACTTGATTCTTGTTGAAGTCCTTGTTCAACTTAGGCCTGATGTGATCGTAGAAGAATGTTACGTCGTTTTGGAGAGATGTGGTGGCCCATCTGTTCTGCTTGACGTAACCCAGATATCCCCTCAAGAGTTCGATCTCGTCTTGCTTCGTCCACAGCCTCTGATATTGTCTCCGCGGATAAGAATGGCTGATACGCCGTCGTTTTCTAGAGCCCGTGTCCGTGTTGGGAATGTAAGAGTCGTCGGCGCCGGGAGCGGCGAGGGCAACGGGAGTGGATTTAGTATCACCAGCGCATGATGTTGAGGGAAGCTCCTCGGCTTCGCGGAGGAAATGCTCGTTCTCGCCGACGTTCTCGTAATGATCTTCATCGTCCACAAAGTTATCTTCTTCCTCTGAAGAGGACGAAGAAGAAGGAGAGGACGCCAAGATCCAAGAAACCAACGGCGAAAGCATTTCCGAGGAATAGTTCAGAATTCTTCGTGAAATGGACTTGCTCGTTTATTTGAACAAAAGCCAAACCCTGTTCGTGAATGGCCGTCGTGTATTTGCCAATAATAGGAATATGGGATGCATATTCTGTTCTAGTTATTTTTTCCCGCCTTCCCTTCCCTTGTATGAAAGACATTGCCTGCTAAAGCTATGGCCAATAGAAAGGAAATTCCATTTCATGTAAACTCCTCCTTGCTGCCAAGCGCCAATTAATAAATGTCGATCAAAACCCATCTCCCGTTATCAAACTATTAAGGGAGAATGACATTAAGGTCCCACAGAAGCCAAAATATAGCAAAAAGGTCCCCTGAAATGTCATAATTTTTCTGAAGTCCCAAAGGGACTTAGATGCAATTTTCAGAATCTACAAATTACTCTCTTGCCCTGCCCTAAGCCATCAGAAACGAAGACGCAGAATTTCATTTGGGTGAGAGTTCCAGCGCAATATGCTTGAGAAAGAAGACATTGGGAAAGAAGGAAGGAGCCATTGATGATGAAATATCCTCTCTATTACCATTAGTGAACTCCAAAGAGCTTCTCCACAAATTTTCAGGTGTGGAACTTTCTTTCTTCTTCTCTCCTACCTTTCTTGACAGATTGTGCTTTTGTTTGGAAATGGAAAATCAAAAAATCGTTTTTGTGTTTTTGGGTTGCTTGTGGGTGGTTTTGGGAATGGGATTCACAAGTTAATCAATAGAAAAGTTGTGTTTTCGGTTGGTGTGTGTTGGTGATTTAAGTTGGGTGTGTAGGATGATCATGGGTGCTCTGTTTTTGGGTTGCTTGTGGGTGGTTTTGCTCTGTTCTGATGCTAGTTCAGTGGCAAAGGAAGAAAAAGATGAAGGTTATGTGGGTGGAAACCCTTAGTACGAAATGGGATATTGTGTTGTCAATCAGGCCGCGATAGTTGTCAACGCGTGCCGCGACAGTTGTCAATATAGCTCCTTGCCTTGTTAATGACAGTTGCGTGATTCTTGATGCAGGTTTAAATAACTGATGGCGGGTACATCTGAAAAACATCTATTTTTGCTTTACTCACATATGGGAAAAGTTTACAAATAATGGAGAAGATAATATGAGATATGTGAGAGAACATATTCAAGTCATTGTGGAAGGAGTCCAAATCCCAGCTGAGAACATATTGAAGTCATTGTGAAAGATGCAAAGAGCCTGGACATACTGTCAAGACATGGAAGAACCCAAATCCCAGCTGAGAACATATTGAAATTAGCTATTTTTTTGTATATGGATGTGAAGGGAATATTTTGTAAATAGGTGTGAAGGGAATTTTTTGTAAATGGATACACACCAATAGTTAGTTTCTTGTAATTATATGCAATCCCTATGTTTTTTTGGGATGGGTTGTGAAATAGGTGTAGTTTCATGTATGTGAAGGTGTAAATGAAAGTTGACTATGAATTGGCATGTTAGATTCTGCTGTCATTTAAGTTGTCAATAAACATTATCACTTGTCAATTAATTTGCTGATGTAAGTTGTCAACAATATGAATTCAAGTTACATAACCTGTTTTGGTAACATATGATATTTTCAATCACTCTGTCATATTACATTTTTCGTTATATTGTCATATATAATAATTATTAATGAAGTGTTAATGGTGGCACGCTGACTTGTCAATGATGGCACCATGACTTGTCAATGGTGGCACACTGACTTGTCAATGGCGCACTCTGACTTGTTATCAGAAGTGGAGAGCTGAAAAGAGGTCATCCGCCGCGGCTTATGGGAGAAAACGCCACGGCGGCTAGAATAGAGAGGGAGGAGTGCATTTCTGTAAAAGGCGCCGCGGGGCATGACCGAATCCGCCACGGCGCCCAAGCTGACTTGTCAATGGTGGCACCATGACTTGTCAATGGCGCACTCTGACTTGTTATCAAAAGTGGAGAGCTGAAAAGAGGTCATCCGCCGCGGCTTATGGGAGAAACGCCACGGCGGCTAGAACAGAGAGGGAGGAGTGCATTTCTGTAAAAGGCGCCACGGGGCATGACTGAATCCGCCACGGCGCCCAAGCTGACTTGTCAATGGTGGCACATTGACTTGTCATTGTGCTCTTTTTAGCTCTCCACCTCTGATAACAAGTCAGAGTGCGCCATTGACGAGTCATGGTGCCACCATTGACAAGTCAGTGTGCCATTATTGACAAGTCAGCGTGCCACCATTAACACTTCATTAATAATTATTATATATGACAATATAACGAAAAATGTAATATGACAGAGTGATTGAAAATATCATATGTTACCAAAACAGGTTATGTAACTTGAATTCATATTGTTGACAACTTACATCAGCAAATTAATTGACAAGTGATAATGTTCTATTGACAACTTAAATGACAGCAGAATCTAACATGCCAATTCATAGTCAACTTTCATTTACACCTTCACATACATGAAACTACACCTATTTCACAACCCATCCCAAAAAAACATAGGGATTGCATATAATTACAAGAAACTAACTATTGGTGTGTATCCATTTACAAAAAATTCCCTTCACACCTATTTACAAAATATTCCCTTCACATCCATATACAAAAAAATAGCTAATTTCAATATGTTCTCAGCTGGGATTTGGGTTCTTCCATGTCTTGACAGTATGTCCAGGCTCTTTGCATCTTTCACAATGACTTCAATATGTTCTCAGCTGGGATTTGGACTCCTTCCACAATGACTTGAATATGTTCTCTCACATATCTCATATTATCTTCTCCATTATTTGTAAACTTTTCCCATATGTGAGTAAAGCAAAATAGATGTTTTTCAGATGTACCCGCCATCAGTTATTTAAACCTGCATCAAGAATCACGCAACTGTCATTAACAAGGCAAGGAGCTATATTGACAACTGTCGCGGCACGCGTTGACAACTATCGCGGCCTGATTGACAACACAATATCCCATTTCGTACTAAGGGTTTCCACCCACAGTAACCTTCATCTTTTTCTTCCTTTGCCACTGAACTAGCATCAGAACAGAGCAAAACCACCCACAAGCAACCCAAAAACAGAGCACCCATGATCATCCTACACACCCAACTTAAATCACCAACACACACCAACCGAAAACACAACTTTTCTATTGATTAACTTGTGAATCCCATTCCCAAAACCACCCACAAGCAACCCAAAAACACAAAAACGATTTTTTGATTTCCCATTTCCAAACAAAAGCACAATCTGTCAAGAAAGGTAGGAGAGAAGAAGAAAGAAAGTTTCATACCTGAAAATTTGTGGAGAAGCTCTTTGGAGTTCACTAATGGTAATAGAGAGGATATTTCATCATCAATGGCTCCTTCCCTCTTTCCCAATGTCTTCTTTCTCAAGCATATTGCGCTGGAACTCCCACCCAAATGAAATTCTGTGTCTTCGTTTCTGATGGCTTAGGGCAGGGCAAGAGAGTAATTTGTAGATTCTGAAAATTGCATCTAAGTCCCTTTGGGACTTCAGAAAAATTATGACATTTCAGGGGATTTTTTTGCTGTATTTTGGCTTCTGTGGGACCTTAATGTCATTCTCCCAACTATTAATCTAAATTCAATAATAATCAGGCAAGACCAATTGAAGTTCGAATTTGATCGATGAGAATGCAGCAATCTTTCAGGACGTTGTCAAGAAAATCGTATATAGTTAGGCTAGTTTTTATCTCTATTTTTGGGCCCAACTGATGGAATTGAGGGTGCAGATCAAGATTGTCCCAGCTCAAATATTAAAAAGAGGGAAAATTGCAATAAGATCTCATTCAAACAATTAGATACAAAAAAATCTCTTAAAATTATTGAATTAATCTGAAACTTGTATTAAAAAAATCTGAAGTCTCGGGGGCCTCATTTGGAGAGAGTCCACTTATTTAATTACTAACTTGTCCTTTTTTTTTCTAAGTATGGATTGACAACTGAAAGAATAATCGTTAATAATTTAAAGTATTTAAAGTATAATAACTATGGTAACAAGTATTGATAACTCATACATTGTAATTTTATGATACACTAAAAAAATGTGTTATTAATACCTTTCGTGATAGTTGTTAGTTGTTACGTTTTAAATTGTTAATGACCGCTCTTTCAATTATTAATGTATATTTAAAAAAAACAAGGGTAATTTAGTAATTAAACAAGTAAAATCTTTTCTAATGAGATCTCTCAGGATTTTAGATTAATTTGATAATTTAAAAAATTTGTATTTAATTTTCTTAGAAAGGAACTTGTTGCAATTTTCTCTAAAAAAGATGGGTTATCCCACCCATTTAAAAAAAAAAAAACCAAGTTTTATCCAACCAAACAAACAGTGTAAAGCCCAAGTTGTCTGGAATGAAGCGAGGCCCAAACAGAAATGGCCCAGCAAGGAGGAAAGAACTTTGGCGTGAGGAGATCCAACGCACAAGAACCCCCACCTTATCCGAGTCCCTCCCAGCGGCATATGCTCTGCCTTTCCATGGATGCCTTTCATTTCATTTCTCCTCCACCCACATCATCTCTCCGTCACGCCCTCCCTTTCTCCGCCCTTCTTCCTCTTTTCCTTCTCTGCATCCCTCCGTTTCAACCCCACCTCCCAAGTCATGGCTTCTTGTGCCGCCCCAAGACCGGCTTTCTCCTTTCACCTTTCCTCCTCTTTTCCTCAACTTCACCCTCCAAAATCCAAGCTCCACCTCTCTCCTTCCAACTCCCTTCTCAATCCACTGTGCCATAAACGCTCTGATCCTCCAAAATTCATCTCATATTCCATTGACGTTTCCAAAGAAGATACTCCTACTTCTGGCTCAGAGCAGCCCGATTCCCCCTCCTCGTCTTCCCCTTCACCGGACTCTGAAAATTTCGATAAGCGTCGCCTGGAAGAGAAATTCGCGGTGTTGAATACCGGAATTTATGAATGCCGATCCTGTGGGTACAAATACGACGAGGCCGTGGGTGACCCCTCTTATCCGATTCCCCCTGGACTTCAGTTCGGGAAGCTTCCCGATGATTGGCGGTGTCCCACCTGCGGGGCTGCCAAGAGTTTCTTCGAGAGTAAAAGCGTCGAGATTGCTGGTTTTGCTGAGAATCAGCAGTTTGGGCTTGGTGGCAATTCTCTCACTTCTGGACAGAAGGCTGTGCTCATTTATGGCAGTTTGTTCTTCTTCTTTGTTCTGTTTCTTAGTGGCTACTTTATCCAATAGCTTGATCACCCAGATTTTCTGTTTTTAAATCCTGGATCCTTACCACTGCCGTGCCTAATATATTCGGGTTATTGTTTAGTACGAGTTGCGGTCTTCATTTTTTTGAAAAATAATGAATCATCGACTTTTTCCCCACCCATGTTGATAGCGTGCTTGCGTATTTAGGAGCCAAGTACTTCACCAGAGTTGGAGAACTTGTTGCTCATCTCCCTAATTTTCCAGCTAGACTTCAATCTTCAGCGTAATGCCCTGCATTCCTAGTTATGGGGAAAAAAATGCCTTGGCTAGAGAAAGCTACTTTCCTCTTTGGAGGGAAGCTAGCCGATTATTTTCTTTGAACAGAAGGAAAAACTTGGCGACAAAACCGCTGGATACTGGGATAAAATTCGAATTCACCTGCTTATGCTGTAAATCTGTGTCTCAATGGAATTTGCTTTTCTCAAGTGGAATCTACAAAAAGTGCTTTTCAAAATCAGTTAACAGATTTTTATATATTTACTTTGGATACTTAAAATTATTTTTAAAACTATGATTTAGTTTCTATTCAAACACTCTGAGGTTCAAGTAGATACTCCTTTTGTTATTCATCTTCGCCGTGTCGGAAGTCCAAGGCCAGGGAGAGGAAAACCCGAGGGAGGAGTGTTGACTTTTTATGCGTTTCTGTCATGACATATTGACATTCGATCAAAATAGTAGAGCTTGAACGAGATTCGTCAGATGCAGTGTGAACCATTTTGACTTATATCCCTGTGACAGTTGCATGAATACCCTCGAGGGATCGAAGCACTCGGTGCTGAATCCATCCATGTTTTGGATGTGAATAAATCTTCTCCCGGCAGGCCGCCTCTTTTTTTTTTTTTTTTTTTAACACATTCTTCTTCAGAACTGCTCCGCCTATTTTAAGTGACGCAGATTCAGGAAGCGTGTTGCAAAATGCCAGTCAGGTTTAAGTGAGGTAGCTATTGAAACTGATAAACTTGCGTGAGAAGCTTGCGTTACCGGTTGGAGTATTTGAATTTTTAAAATTAGCTGTATGATGTGGTCCCTTATACCACACACTAATCGTTATTAATATTCAGAACTTTACCATCTACCGATATGATATTATAATCAGTGTATTGATATCAAGTATAATAAAATATAAAATTCATAACAAATAATACTATCCGCAAATCGTGTGAATTTGTGCCGTTGTGATCGTGAAATAGTCCACTTAGTCGCACATGTGAATTTATATGAAAGTTAAGTCGGTACAAATAGAATTTAAACAGGGCAGAATAATAAACAAATGATAGCTTCATCTTGCGCGTCAAATCTATAAGAGACGGATAATTCCACCTTTAAATAGGTCAAAAAAACACAGGTGCAGATTTAGCAATGTTATCAGTTGTGCCCAAAATACTTTTTTTGTTTGTTTGTTAAAGTATAGGTATCTTTTTATTATTGAAAGTAATCCTATTTGAAATATTGTCGGGCTCAAAATACTTCTAAAATCTAAAATATGAATATTCACCGAGACCGACAGACCGTGACGGAGCACTCGCCTTCTCCCTGTCCTTCTTAAATGACACTTTCGCTTCTGAATTATATATCCTGTGTTATAATTTTTAATCATTCATGCTTTTTTCCCCACTTTGATAAATCATAAAACCCATTCTCGGGCCGTTTGTAACACTACTCGTTGAGGTGAAGTTGTTAGATAGAGCTCCATCCATACGGTCGAATTGCGTACTGGCAACAATATCTAATGGAATCCGATGGGCAATGGCCTATTAAGGGACAGAAAATGAAGAGGGAAAAAAAGCATAGCCCATAATCGGATACAGTGAATTTTAATCGATGCTGCTATCAGCCCCGTAGGCCCGACTTCAAACACACTTTTCTTCTGTGATTTTTTTTTTTTTTTTTTGTGGTCCGCGGGTAGCTTTTATTTGGAAAAGCCTCGTTGGCGCTCTTTTATTTTTCAGCTGATTTATATGATTGTTACGGGCGACGGATGTGCATTATATGAGGCGAGTCAGGTGACCAATGGAGGTTGGCCTAATGAAATGCTCATTTAAAACAGTTTATAAGTAGTTTTTTAATTGTGATTTACGGAATACGGAGTAAATATATGATAGGAGTTTTCTCTCAACTTACGTGAAGTGTGCTTATAAATGATTTCAATCATGATGACAAACAAAACCAAAATAGGCTAGGTACTTACAACGCAACAAGTCAAGATTCAAATCTCTATTATAAGAGATGTCTATATTTAGCATTTGACTTAGATATAATTGATTTCAAATTTCTATTATACAAGATAAATATATGAGAGGAGTTTTGCCTCAACTTACATGAAATGTGCTTACAAGTGATTTCAATCGTGATGGCAAACAAGACCGAAATAGGCTAGATACTTACAACACAACAAATCAAGATTCAAACCTCTATTATCAGATATGTCTATATTTAGCATCTGACTTGAATATAATTGATTTCAATATGAGAATATTTAATGGCAGAAAAAAAAAATTGTGAATTTTTGCTGTCAATGTGTTCAATCTAATTCCCAGCGAACAATATTATGGGAGTCAATTTACTCCTCGTACATTTTTGGCCCCAAAAAAAAAATAAAAACTCCCCGTACATGAATTGTAGGAAAAGCAATGCGCAGCGTCAAAATGAACTAATTAACCTTGCCCATGGATGATTTTTAAGCCTCTTTACTGTTTCATCGCCTGTGAATCCTGTTGCCATCTCACTCAATTGTCTTAACGGGTTGTTATTGTCTTTTGAGGCTTGGTTTACCCTTTGTATTCATGTTTGTCGTGTTTTGTACTACTTCTGACATCTATCTAATATTACCTCAGAATTAGTTGACTAATTTCGATATATTAAAAAAACAAATCAAATTAGTTATTTGTGATAAATAAGTACTACTTTTTTTAAAATATCTTTGTTAGTCAAGTGTGTTGATTATAACTACTGTTATTAAAATAACTATATTGAAAAAAATGTATAAATATAAGAGATAAAGTGAATTGGGGTCTTATATTTAGAATCAAAATAAAAGTTAATTGACTAATTTAAGTAAATTAAAAAAGTTTATTAAGACAACTATTTATAAGAATTATATGTTATCTTCCTTAAAATACTGTTATTAATCATGTGTATTGATTAGAACTACAATTTAATTGAGTTTTTAACATGTGCAGCTGTTACAAGAACTATTTTGAAAACAAATTGATAAATATAAGAGACAAAGCATATCAAGGTATTATATTTACAATCAAATTAAATGCCATGATAATTTTTTTATTAAAGATAGGGATAGTATTATATATAAATAATGGCAATGGCTTCCACTGTGCACGCAAGACATACAAGTGGGCTGAGTAAGCATTCCTATTCTGATATTACCTTCGCTTCTTAATATAAGAATATAAGAGTTAGTTGACTAATTTGAGTAAATTAGGAAAATTAGTCATGTTAGTTATTTGTAATAAATAGATATTGTTTTTTCTAAAATATCTTTGTTAATCAGGTGTATTAGCCAAAACTATCATTATTACAATGACTACTTAAAAAAACATAAGAGACAAGGTGGATTGATGTTATATACTTAATACTAAAATAAAAATCAAACAAATTTTTATATTAAAGACTGTAAGTTGTGTGATTTAACGCATGATTACCATCATGTGTTGGTTCACAGTTGCCCCAGCCAGATTATCACGCGTGATTTTTTCAAGTAAATTTTATTTGCCAATTATTTTCATCAATAACTTGTTTCTGGCATGGCCAATTGAAGCTTATAGAGGTCCATGGAAATTATGTAGAGATCAAAATTAAACACAAGCTTTTTTCACTTAAAATAATCACACCGTGAAACTATAATCAAATAGGCTGTACAGCGTATCCAACTCTTAATGTTAAAAAAAAAAAAATGGTAAGGATGAATCCAAACGTTTTGTGTGTTTGGACTAACACTTGCAAAAATGGTTTTTATTTCAACCGATTTGTCAAGTTAAAATAATTTGATATAAATTTAGTTGGATAATATGTTGAAAAGTCAAGTCTAAGAAAGAAAAATAGATGAAAAAGCAGGTATTTCTTCTTCTTTTTTAATATAACTCACAATATCCTCACTCCATTTTAGACTTGAGATTAATCTTTATTAATAAGTGTGTTTTCTAAGATTCAATTTTTTATTTTTTATTTTTTATAGGTGAGATTATTTATTATCTCAACTAATAATTTATTGGTGTATCTACCAAACCTAAACTTGACAGGATGCGATTTATTTGAAGCACGCGTGTCCCCGTAGTACCATGTTGCTAGACAAATAAATTAGATTAGGTTCAATTGTAAGGCTCATATTCCCCCTCCTGGTGCTATGAAAGCGGAAGCCGGCCTAAAAAACAAGTGAAACATCGGGGCCCAGGCCCACCTCTCCCCCAAAAAAAAAACGTGAAACGTGCTGCAGTAGTGCACCTGATGTTAGTCAAAAGGCCGAGAAAGGCATAAAACGTGAAACATCCTGGGATTAGAGCCGCGGGCCCAGCCCGCCAACCCGCCAAAAATGCCGGGCTCGGGTTGGCAAAATGCCAGCCCGCCAAGGTGCGGGCTACTCCAGCCCGCACCATTTTCAGCCCGCTCCGTCGCGGGCTAGCTTTCCAGTTGGCGGGCTAGCCCGTTTTTTTTTTTTTAAATTTTAATTTTTATATAATTTCTAATATGTTATACAACATAATTGGAAGATTTTAACCCCCAAATTTCATATTTACATCTTCTCATCCATGTAATTGCATATGTAATACATACATAAAAGATCTACTTAATTAATTTGGATAAGAAAAATAGTCAAATTAATTATTTAGAAAAAAATATGTGTTAGTTTTTCTAAAATATCTTCTCAAATTATAAATTAATCCTCACATTATTTTATTATAACTCATTACTCAAGTTTAAAACTCCAAATCCAATTTTAACATTACAAACTAAGTCCAAACTTATACAAGTAATAATTTTTTTTTTTAAAAAAAAAGTTAGGCGGGCCGGCGGGCTCGGGCTGGCAAAATGCCAGCCCGCACCGCTTTTGGCCCGCACCGCTGCGAGCTGGCCCGTATTCGCACCGCCAGCCCGTATTCCCAGCTCTACCTAGGATGCATGAGTGCTATTCATCATGACACGGCAAGTCAAAATACTCCTCTCCCTGTAGACTGTACACGCTACTTCCCATCTTGTCAAATCTGCAGGTCATCTTTCATCCTGAAAAAATTAGAATAGAGGTTATCGAGTATATAAGTTTCACATTCGAATATGAGAAATTGAAGACTTCTTCTGCACGCATGCACCCAATGCATCTCACATTTTTCATCACCAAGGCATATAATTTCCAGCGTATTGCAAATAAAATCTGAGTAAAAATATTTAACTATTTATTGTTTCGTAATTTTATGTTAAAATAGATATGGTTTTGGAATGATAAAAATGATATTTCGTGTCCCTTTATTTAAATATTACATTTTTATCATTAAATGTAAAATTTTTGTATATTTTGGTGAAATAATATTATTTTAATTATAACTAGTTTGATCCGAATTAATCTTGACTTGACCCACTAACTATTAACTCGTCACCTTAATCAGTTTAATGACCAATTCGGTTTTTTGTTTCTTGATACTGTGAGAGTGTGCTTCAGCCTACAAACCAGCCCCATGCTGTTAAAGTTTGCATGAATATTTTGAGCCACAACGGGAAAAGAAAATGTTAGTATAGAGTGTTTACTGTTGAAAAAAATAAAAAAAAGGTAGACACCAACTATATAAAACTACTAGCAGGATTGAATTTGCAATCTCCTATTCACATCAAAGCTTTTATGTTACCAAATT
Organism: Neltuma alba; assembly: GCF_004799145.2. Classification (NCBI taxonomy): domain Eukaryota; kingdom Viridiplantae; phylum Streptophyta; class Magnoliopsida; order Fabales; family Fabaceae; genus Neltuma; species Neltuma alba. Next base: position 24,836 of record NW_021633149.1, read on the forward strand.
ATAAGGTTATTTCCTTTTTATCAGCATAGCACGCATATCACTCTAGCCCTTAATATAAATTACTTATTGCAATACATTCTTAATTTTACTTCTATCAAATTTTCCCCTTTCTATCTGAAAATCATTCTCATATTTTTTGTTATTTTTCTCTTTCCAATGAAAAATAAAGAAAAAATTAATTTTTTGGGTTACAACCGAATCAAAACTATAAGAATCGAGACGTACCAGGTCAAAGTATAGGGATTAAGCTATAAACGTGTTAAAACTATAAGGACCAAAAGATTAACTTTTTCAAAAATAAATAAGGACAAAATTAAAAATCAAACCATTTTAGACTCGAGATTAACCTTGTCGAACTTGTGTTTTCTTCTCATGAGGTGAGACTACTTATCATCTTAATCAATAATTTATTGATACATCCACCAAATTTAAACTTGACAGGATGCCATTTATTTGAATAGGGCTGTGCAAAAACCCGGTGGTCCGGTATGGTCCGGTCCAACCTGATCAAACCCGGTCCAGTCTAGTCCAAAAAAAATTGGCCCGAAACAAGACTGGACCAGACTGGACCGGACCGGTCTCATCGGGCTGGACTGGACCAGGGACTGACCCCTCAGACCAGTTGGTCCAGTCCAGTCTAGCCCGATTTTTTAAAATTATTATTTATATAATTTTAATTTGATTTAATTTTTCTATATAAATTTTTTATCTATTCAAATAATTAAGATTTATCTATTAATTTTCAAAGTAATGAGCATGCATATATATTTTCTACAATTTAAGATCTATATTGATGAGAATTAATTAATAAAACATGACTTCATTGGGCAATTAAAAAGGAATGATCAAATTTGATAAATTTTGAATTAAAATATGTGTAAAATTTTATATAATAAGTTACAATCTTGCCTCCTATTAAATAATTTTTTTTAAAAAAAAAATTAAAATTAGCTCTGGGTTGCCTAGACTGGTCCAGGCAGTCCAGAGGACCAAGTCCAGTCCAACCCGACCTCGGGTTGACACTGGACTGGACCAGACCTCGGGTTGTTTTTTTCAGCCCGAGGTCTTTACTGGACTAGACTTCGGGTTGATAACAAACCCGGTCCAGTCTAGTCCATGCACACCCCTATATTTGAAGACGCGTGTCCCCTTTATATCATGTCGCCAGACTAATAAATTAGATCAGGTTCAATTGTAAGGCTCACGCTCTCCCACCCGGCACTATGCATGGGGAAGCCGGCCTTAAAAAAACCCAACTGAAACATCGGGGGCCAGGCCCACCTCCACCCACACAAAAAAAACGTGAAACATACTGTACTTGATGTCAGTCAAGAGGCCGACAAAGGCATAAAACATGAAACATCCAGGCATGGTGAGCGCCAAGAGAGCGCGCTTCTGCCTGAAAACCAGCCCCTTAGGCTCTGGCTCTGCTTGGATTGGGGGGAAAAAAAACTGAGAGAAAAGAAAATGAGAAAACAGAAAACAGAAAGGAGGAAAAAATAGAAGAAAGTTGTTATCATCCCTGTTGTTTTAATGGATGAGAAAAAATAGAAAGAAAAAAATAGCAAATATTTAAATGATAAAAATGTTTTTATAAAAATATATCATATTTAAAATCAAATTAAATTAAATATTGTAATTTTGGTTTATATATATTTTCATATTATTATGTTTTAAAATCAAATTATTTAATAAAAATATTGTTTTAAGATAAAAATAAAAAGTGAACAAATTTTTGAATATAATAAAAGAAAACAAATATAGAAAGGAAGAGAGATAGGGGCAGTCATGAAAATTTTGTTTTCTTTCCCAAATCCCTCCATATATGAAAAGAAAATTTGAGAGAAAATAAGGCATGAGGCCCACTTTTTTTTTTTTGCTCTACTTTTCTTTCCTCCCATGTTTTCTCTCCTATCAAAGTAAAAGAAAACTTGTTTCTCCTTATATTCTCCTTTCTAGTTTTCTGTCTTTTCTAATTTTCTCTCAATGCAAGTAATGGGTTACTATTAAGGTTTGGACGAATATTTTGAGTCCCAGCGGGGAAAGAAAATGTCAGTATAGAGTGTTTTCTATTGAAAAAAATAAATAAGTAGACACCAACTTCGTAAAATTATAAGTAGAATTGAATTTGCAATCTACTATTCACATAAAAGCTTTTATGTTACCAAATTACAAGGTTATTTCCTTTTCATCACCAGCATAGCACGTATATCACTCTAGCCCTTAATATAAATTACTTATTGTAATACATTCTTACATATCAAGAAATATATCAAATAAATAAAAAATTTTAATTGTACTTTTATCGAAGTTTTTTCTCTTTCTATCTCGAAATCATTCTCATATTTTTATTATTTTTCTCTTTCCAATAAAAAATAAAGAAAAAATTAATCTTTTGAGTTACAACCGAATCAAAACTATAAGAATTGAATTGTATTGACTCAAGATATAGGACTGAGTTACAAATGAGTTAAAACTATAAAAATCAAAAGACTAATTTTCCCAAAAAAAAAGGGCAAAATTAAAAATTAAACATTAAATATATCATAAATGATTTACATTTAAAACGACAAGAGTAGTAGATCAATATAATTCTCATGAGTCCCACCGAATCCTACCGAATCCTACCATACTCATGAATCCTAGCTCCCATTCATGCATCGTGCTCTTGGACATAAGTTCTGGATTAATTACAGCCATAACATGTTTTCGACTCTATCAGTGACGACGGACAAGGTTTCGTGCGAGCATGGACTGTTTCCGCAGTGGAGTTCTCCTTTCGTTCGAAAAAAATGGATCAACATATGTTACACAATTAAAGCATGCACATGCACCACACACACACATATGTCTGCTCTGATGAGGGAGGCAAGCAAAGACCGCTGGAACGACACGAAAATTGGCTAGTAATTAGCACGTGATGGATGGTATGGGGTCTACTATGGATGCGATAACAAGTGGTTACTGCTTAGTACCCCATCACCATTATATAAATACGCAGTCTAGGAACGCATCCCCCACACAGCCAAGTGACTAAAGTAACAAACACACTTGGTTTTGCCACTCTTCATAAATTCTTTTTCCTCCCAATATAACATGGCTCAACCGTCTGTTTCGGATCTAATGTTACGGTGAGGAGACGCCAACCAGAGCTAATCACTCCCGCCAAGCCCACCCCCATGAATTTAAGCTACTTTCCGACATAGATGACCAGGATGGTCTTCGATGTCGACTTCCAGCGGCATTCTTTTATCCTTACGAACAATCCATGCAAGGAAAGGACCCCGCCCAACTTATCAGAAAGGCGCTTGCTCAAGCCCTAGTCTTTTACTATCCACTCGCAGGTCGGCTTAGGGAAGGTCCTGGCCGCAAACTTATGGTAGATTGTAACGAGGAAGGGGTCGTCTTCATTGAAGCTGACGCAGATGTCACCATTCACCAATTCGGCGACCCTATTCAACCACCATTTCCATGCTTTGAAGAGCTCCTTTATAATGCTCCAGGCTTGGAAGGAACCATTAATTGTCCCCCCTTAGTTGTTCAGGTCCATATACAGCACATATCTAGCTATCTATTTCTATTTCTTATTAATTTGTAAGACCGTGTCCAACAGCTTTCGATCAAGAAGCACCTTGATTGCTACGTGCATTTCCACAAGCATGCTAATAATGTTTTCCCCCCCTTATAATCGTAGGTTACACGTCTCAAGTGCGGTGGTTTCGTTTTAGCCTACTTCTTCAACCACACCATGTGGGATGGTCATGGTATAGCTCAATTCTTTGGAGCCTTAGCGGAGATTGCCAGGGGTGCTAGTGAGCCTTCAGTTACCCCAGTTTGGTGTAGAGAGCTACTAAACGCAAGGGACCCACCTCGCGTTACATGCACCCATCATGAGTACACGGAAGTGCCTGATGATACAGAAGCAAAAATGCCGGAAGCTATGGTCCAAAGCTCTTTCTTCTTTGGACCTGACAAGTTAAAGGCTATCCGTCAACTGTTTTCTGAATACCATGGTCAATACACTATGTTTGAGGCGTTCACAGCATTCCTCTGGCGCTGTCGCACCATATCATTACAGCTAGAACCAGACCAGGAGATTCGCCTAATGTGCATTAGCAATGTTAGAGGCAAAACAAACCCGCCATTGTTGCCGATTGGTTATTACGGTAATGGCTTTGTGTACCCCGCCGCTGTTACCACTGCGAATAAGCTTACGAGAAGTCCACTTGTGTATGCCCTAGAGTTGGTCAAAAAGGCGAAAGGTGAGGCAACGGTAGAGTATATACGATCCGTGGCAGATCTTATGGTGATCAGAGGACGGCCTTGCTTCAACCCGGTAAGGTCATGGATCGTGTCGAATTTAACACGTTCTGGGTTGAGAGATATAGATTTTGGATGGGGCAAGGCGATATACGCTGGACCAGCGATGGCTGGGGCTGGGTCGTTTCCTGGAGTAAGCTTTTTCGTTGCATGTAAGAATGCTAAAGGGGAAGAAGGCATAACAGCACCACTTTGCTTGCCGCCCAAATCGATGGAGATTTTCGCCAGAGAGATAGATAACATGCTTAGCAGCCACAACGATAATGCTCCAGATTCTAAATTTATCATGTCTTGCCTGTAGTTATGGCGAATTATCGCCAATCGGACTATGCAAGGAATACTCTTGGTCCGTCGTCTCTTAGTTTGGGTTTATTTTGAACTTCGTTTATTTTCGGGACATGCTTTTATATTACAATTTATGCGTGAAGTATTGTAATGAAGTGGGTCAGAAGGAATGGACATGTTACAATCTCCGTTAAAATTTAATTTATATTTTACAGTATATAAGTGCAGCGATGTTGTTTTTTGGCCAAATATAAGTGCAGGGACGATGTTAAAACTAAATAAACTCCTTGCAATTCGCCTCAGTATTATATAGCTCCTGCTCGATCTAACATTTTTTTAAACAGTCATTATTAAAAAATTCAAATCTATGGCAGAACTCAGAAATAGCAAAAGATCGTTAAAAAGAATTAACACTCTCCAATTAATACTCTCAAATGATAAATATGACAAAGGGAATTTTTGGGACTAAATTTTAAAAATAAAACAATTTACGGAAAGTTGGTTTCTCAAATGAACTTTTAGGTGCAGAACGTCCAAACCAGAAATAACATAGCCCAAGGCCAAATCATCATCATGGTCAATCGAAATATTGATAGTTGCAAATTTTAGCTCAAGCTACGCGCAAGAAGTCGTCTAAAGTGCAAGATTTGGGGTGTTTGGGTGACACCCCAAACCATGGTTTGGGTGTCAATCACCCAAACACCCCCAGATCTAAAAACCAAAACCATGGTTTTGGGTCAAAACCATAGTTTTGGAAAAAGCAAAATTTTTTTGCTTTAGAGAAAAAAGGGAGAGAGTGTGAGAGCCTATATGATATGTATCTTGTTATTTTTTTTATAAACATATTTTTTGATAAATATATTTAATCTTATATTTCATAAATATATATACACATTAATTATTTATTAATATATTATCTTATGTATTATTAATTATGTTGGTAAAAAAATATATTATTAACAATTTTATTCCTTCAAATTAAAATATATCATAAAATCTATTTTTTCTGTAATTATCATATTAACTTATGTCTTTTTTTTAGTAATTTGTATATATAAAAAGTGCTTCTGATAACAACTATCCAAACACTCACACTTATCAAAATCACTTTTTTACAAAATCTATTCTTCACAGAATCTATTCTCCAGAATCACTTTTCCAAACTACGGTTTGGTTTCAACCAAACACCCCAGTAAAAAACCAAAACCATGGTTTTGGAAAAAGCAAAATTTTTTTGCTTTGGAGAAAAAAGGGAGAGTATGAGAGCCTATATGATATGTATCTTGTTATTTTTTATAAACATATTTTTTATAAACATATTTAATCTTATATTTTATAAATATATATACACATTAATATTTATTAATTATATTATCTTATGTATTATTAATTATGTTGGTAAAAAAATATATTATTAACAATTTTATTCCTTCAAATTAAAATATATCATAAAAATCTATTTTTCTGTAATTATCATATTAACTTATGTCTTTTTTTTAGTAATTTGTATATATAAAAAGTGCTTCTGATAACAACTATCCAAACACTCACACTTATCAAAATCACTTTTTTACAAAATCTATTCTTCACAGAATCTATTCTCCTCAGAATCTATTCTCCAGAATCACTTTTCCAAACCACGGTTTGGTTTCATCCAAACACACCCTTGGACTAGGAAGTGAGCATGGGCCTGATGATGTGGTGCACTGTGAGCCTTTGGATCATGTGAATAGATAGGATGTCAAGATATTGAGAGACGCTGAGAAAAACGCTTCTGAGGGGATCTGGATCCAAGATCTGTTACTATTAACCGAGGATGATGTAAATGTAACAGCAACTCTGCGAGCCTCCGGCTCAGCAATCGTGAACCCTAGGAAGAAGCGAAACCAACAGGTTGTCACGTTTTCGCAAAGATATTTGTCATTTACTTTTAGGAAAACCATATTGAAGGTACCTATACTTTCTCTCAATTTTTAATTTGGTACCTATGTGTTTTTTTCCCTTTAATTAAACATTTAATTTTATATTTTTAGCAACATTAGCTCTTATAACTCTGTTCTATTGATATTTTCAGTCTCTACATAAGGATTAATAATGTTAATAGAGGAAAAATAAAGATTTAGTTAAGAACAAAAAACACATAGGTACCAAATTGAAAATTAAAAAAAAAAGTATAGGTACCTCTAATATGGTTTTTCCTTTACTTTTTAAATATTGAGAAAATTCAATCAGAAATTACTACAAAAATATATTATTATTTACTTTTTAAATATTATGAATTGTTATTAAATAATAATAATAAAAACTGATATGAAATTTTAAAATTTAAGGATATTTTTTTGGGATTCTCCCAAAATTACAGCAGTCTCCTGCGGGGCCAAAAAACAGTGACTAACAGTCTACTCTATTACTTTGCTAGGTGTCCCCGCTGCACATCTACTTATAATATCAGATATCAGATTCAACGAAGGCTCATCTAGGCCAGGCGGATTGAGAAACGATTATCGTAATTAAATACCATATTTTATATCAATAATCAGCTACCCAGCTAATCCTATAAACCAACGATGTTACTGCGGGCAGATCACAACAATTGTGAAACCTCAGTCGAGGCAAAGAAGGAATCCAACAGGTGATCCTGTTTTATTAGGCAGAATGACCGTCAAAATTATGTTCGTGTCCCAATAATAGTGCCGGAAAGTAACTTATATTGATCAGCAATAAAACTTGGAAAGTATGACTTACATGTTGAAATGAGAAGTCGAAATTGATTTTGCACGCGCATGTATATTAAAAAGAATTTAAATACGGCGAAGAGCTAGTCAAATTTGATTTTGTCTTACAGAATGTTGCGTTGTTAGGGCAGTATCATTGTAGTATCTAATTTCTGCGGCTGATAGGTTTGTTTCAGTTGGCATAGCAGTATGTCTGGGGCGCACGGAATTTTTTTGAATCCTAAGGAAGCCTCGCTGCTGAACAGTCACTCGTCCCACTATAAATACAAGCTACAAATGAAAACTCAGATCACGTCAAACTAGGACCTTTCCCTTTTGTTGAATTCTCCACTTTCTTCCAAGCAGACATTAATTATGATTGTGCCGACTTCCTCTCGTCTCAATTTTACTGTAAGGAGGCACCAACCAGAGCTTGTGGCTCCAGCAAAGCCTACTCCTCGTGAGTTAAAGCTACTGTCTGACTTGGACGACCAAGACAGTTTACGTGCCCATGTTCCACTGGTACATTTCTACCGTCACGAGGCTTCAATGGTGGGGAAGGACCCCGTCAAAGTCATCAGAGACGCATTAGCTCAGACACTGGTATTTTACTACCCCTTTGCAGGTAGGCTCAGGGAAGGTGTTGGCCGCAAACTCTTAGTCGAGTGTAATGGAAAAGGCGTTCTTTTTATTGAAGCTGATGCAGATGTAACCCTTGCTCAGTTTGGTGACAATCTTAAACCTCCGTTTCCATGCTTCAATGACCTCCTTTACAATGTTCCTCGTTCTGAAGGAATCCTTTATTGTCCCCTCTTACTTATACAGGTCTTCTGTTATTTCCTTTACCTAACAATTTTCTATATATCAAGACATGCTAAGAAAAGTTTATAAACCGCAGGTAACACGTCTCAGGTGTGGAGGTTTTGTATTCGCTGTTCGCATGAATCACACCGTGACCGACGGACCTGGTATTTTCAAGTTCATGAATGCTCTGGCTGAAATAGCTAACGGGGCAAGTGAACCCTCCGTTCTTCCTGTCTGGCACAGAGAGATCCTGAGTGCAAGGAACCCTCCGCGTGTTACTTGCACCCATCATGAGTTCGAGGAAGTGGCTGGCGCCACCATTCCCTTAACAGACATAGCCCATCAATCTTTCTTCTTTGGGCCAACTGAGATATCTGCCATTCGACGTCTCATTCCTCGTCACCTTAGGCAATCTACAACATTTGAGGTCCTCACAGCTTGTCTCTGGAGTTGCCGCACTAAGGCTCTGCAGCTAGATCCAGACGATGATGTTCGCGCGTTGCTCATCGTAAATGCACGTTATGGCCGAGGTAGGTTTAACCCTCCAATACCTACTGGTTATTATGGTAATGCCTTTGTGTATCCAGCTGCAGTTACCACTGCGGGGAAACTTTGTGAGAGTCCATTGGGATATGCCTTGGAGTTAGTGAAAAAAGCCAAGGCTGAAGTGAATGAAGAGTATGTGCACTCCATGGCTGATCTTTTGGTGACTAGAGGACGACCTTGTTTTACATCAGAGAGATCGTGGATGATATCAGACTTGTCGCGTGTTGGCTTTAGAAATGTTAATTTTGGGTGGGGCAAGGCTGTGTATGCTGGTCTGGCTGAGGCTGGCCTTGGGCCACTTCCTGGAGTGAGTTTCTCTGTTGGATCTACCAATAATAAAGGAGAGGATGGCAGAGTTGTGCTTATGTGCTTGCCACCCAAGGCTATGAACAGGTTTGCCAGAGAGTTGGACAACGTGCTTGGCAGTTATAAGAACAGTAGTCAAGATCCCAGCATCATCATGTCTCACTTGTAGTGACTGGCAAATTCATGGGCAACCAAATTAGCTCGTGCGTTTTGTGGTTTTTAAGTTTTTTTTTTTTTTTTTTGGAGTTCGTCAGCCGGGAGCTGTTAACATTGCTCTGCTTATATCGTGTGTATGTGTCTATGGGGATCATCATAACCACTCGCCTGACCTGTGTCATGTTCTGTACTCCTTTTCTTTCCTTAATCACCTGTACATAACACTGAAAAAAAAAATCTTTTTCTTTTTTAATATTATCATCTCATCTCTGTTACTTTTTTTGAATCTTATTAAGAAATGTCGGAAATATCTCCCATAAGACTCGACCTCAAGACAGAAAAATCAAGCGGGTCTTACATTACGGTACCAACTATTTGTTAATAAATTAACAAATCATCGTGTATTCATGTTAATGCACGCGGCTGAAAAAATATTTGATGAATTTTGAATATATGACGTTTTTATTGGTTTATTGTACCAAATTTTAGTAGAATGAATTTGCATATATAAAAATTTCCCTATGCTTTCATTAAACGGGGATTTTGCCGTTAACACTCAGCCCTTTTATTCTGTTTTTTATTTCAGAATTTGTATTTATTGTCCTTTAGTTCTTGAATTTTTACCTGCTTTTCTAACTCTTCAGGCAGATTGCAATCTAATCCCTTCCGCCTGTTTAGGTACCGGCAATTGTAATTTCAAGGCAGCCAAAAACATATTATTTTTGTGCTTAATATAAAACTTAATTAGGAAGTTAATATGAATAACTTATTTATATGTTTATCAACTTTTTCACAAATTAACTTTATTGATATTTTCCCGATAATAATTAACTAGGAGGGGGAGGGAAGAAGTAAAGAAAGATCTTATGACGATTTAGAAAAAAATATACTTTTCCAGTCCTAAATATAAGACCCTCATACCAGTGTATATAAGGGTCTTATATTTAGGATCGGAAAAGTATTACATTAACTAATTGGATTAATATAATCCTTGTCCCTCAATTCAGTCTTCATTTTGGTTTTGGTTCTTCAATGAGCAAAACATTTCAAGTTTTTATTGAATTACAGGAACCAGTGTTTTAAATGAACAAAAATCTAAATAACCGAGACCTATGACCTGAAACTTGAGGGACCAAAACTAAAATGAGAGTGAATTTAGGGAATCAAAAATTATATTAACCATGACTAATTTTATGAATGGATAAAAAATTAGATTAACCATAACTGATTTTACTAACATATTTAATTTACTTAAAGTAGTTTATTAGTTTATAGAATACCTTTTCTTTTGGGTTAGTTTTCTTTTCAGTGTCGACATTTATTTCCCGTGTGGCCATAGTCATATACACAATAAGGGGGTGTTTGGATACCCCAATAATCACTTTTCAGAAACATTTTTTCGTAAATTGAGATAAATTTTTTTATATATTTATCTCGTATATCGTAAAAACACTTCTGAAATGCCCTCGATCGCTAATCGCTTTGCCAGTTTGCCTGGTTGGAGCAAAACAACAGAAGTGGGCTGTTGGGCTGTTAAAATAGCTTTTTCACGCCAAAAAAGAAAACGATGTCGTTGTCATTAGTCTGACATGATCGTTTGGCTCAATAACAAAACTACTGACTGGAGGTTTCATGTTAAAAATCAGAACAGAAGGTTAGATTTAAATTTTTAAATACTGAGGGCTTATATATGCAGTCAAGCAGACGAGGTTTTATATATTTTAACGTAAATCTGTTAGTCCATGTCAGATTTTGACATGACATTTTTTGTCAATAACTTAATAATATAAAAGGGTCAGTATTAGAAATTAAAATTTTAAGAAGGCTAAGTTTAAATTAAGAGGTTATATGTAAATAATATAAATAGTTTTGTGCACCTTAACGTGAAATTTTCAATCAATGCGAGGTGCCACACAATTATTGTCAATTTGACATGACAAGTTCTGCTAGCGAATTAACAATGAAAATAATGATGGGGGATTTAGGAGGTATTTAGGAAACATCATAAGTGTTTTTAAAAAGCACTTTTTCACAAATCGAGATAAATTCTTTCATATATTTATTTAGTATATCGTAAAAACACTTTTAAAACTATGGTTTTGATTCAATCCAAACATACTTTTAACGTTAAAAGTTAAAACTCTCCAAAAGAGATTAACTTCAAATACTTTCGGGAAGATTTTATATATTTTAATCAATATAATATGATACGAGTTGTATAACAAACAAAATTAACAAGTTGTGCTGCATGCTTGATAAATACTACTTCTAACTTTGAATATAAGAGCTAGTTTGAATTTAATTTAGTCATAAATATAAAATCAAAATTTATTTTGTTTCTTATATTCATTCATCTATTCTTAAGCCAGTCATTATAATAGTTACACATATCAAATATTTCATTAAATAGTAGCTTTAGTCAACACACATAATTAGTAAGGGTATTATAAGGAAGACAACACCTATTTGTTATAAATAATTAATTTAATTAATTTTTTTAGTCCACTCAAATTACTCAACCAGCCTTTATATTAAAGACTGGAGCTACTAGTGAATAAAACATTATTATCTTTGGTTTATATAATAGTTTGTATAATTTTTTAAAATATAAAATTTATAAATGCGGCGGTGGGAAAAATATGCACAGATGAATTTTTGATTTTTTCGTTGGTCAGACTTAAAAAATAAAGGTTGGGCCGCCCATCTCTTAATTGATCATTCTCTTTAATTGGGTAGTTTCCGCCGACATGATCTGTAATTAGGGTTTCGTCCTGGATCAGTAATTGGGGTTTCCATTTTGGGTCTCGGCCCAATTTGTTCCCCGAAGTCGGTCGCATTCTCTCACCTAGGTATCTTCGGCCTGGACCCCTCGTTAGGGTATTTTGTTTTGGGGACAGACACTCAGAGGCTGTGCTTAGGGTAAATGACACTGGATTTAAGTCTCCATGTACGCCCAAACCCAAGCCTTTTGGGCGGCCTTATACCATCAACCCAATTACTGAAGCCCAAAATTGCTCTCTCCGTGATCGATCACCGTCCTAAACTGTGTAAACGAGCGACCTGCAGAGAATCCATGTCTGGCTTCCGCACTCCAGATCCATGGGCAATTCCCTGTTCCCCACTCATCTCTGCGGTGATGCTCCTTCTAAACTGATCGTTGCTCCTCGTAATTTGTTCTAAGGCATAGCGGAGTACTCGCCATCGGCGAACTTAGGAAGTGAGAATTTCCGAGATGGCTTTCATGGCGGTCTTAGAATCTGACCTTCGCGCTCTTTCTGCAGAAGCTCGCCGTCGGTATCCTGCTGTTAAAGACGGCGCTGAGCATGCAATTCTTAAGGTTATCATTCAATGCTATATATTAATTTCTGTATAATTTTTTAATCTCATATTACATGCTCCTGAATGCATCAGCAAGTAGCCGCTGTAACATCCGAACTTCTGTGTTTAGATGTAGTTTTTCAGAAAGGAAGTTTTGCGCCGCATTTTTTGGTCATTTAGAGATTGAAATAAAGGAAAGAGAAATGTGACAACTCAGACACTTATTATCACTCGTTAGGAGCACGACCTTTACTCAAATGGCGTCATTGAACTGCACGATTTAGTTTCAAGTGACCTTAATGCTGGATTTTTGGTGCTCAGGAATTGAAGAAAATGTAATGTGGTTGTCATTCAAGCAAAAATTCGAGCGATGCTTAGATAAATATCCAAGCGCGCGAAAAGACAATAGACAAAAAGTGCTTGGCATACGAATTATTGTTTGACAGCATCATGTATATATTTTGTTAGTTCCAGATGCGTAGTACAAAGCTGAAGTTGTCAAAGAGACTATTTTTTGCTCATTACGTCATTTTCTAAAAATAAAAGGACTCAAGTATGATTTGCTTACATTTCTTATTATCATCTACTTGCAGCTTCGTTCTTTGTCAAATCCCAGTGAAATCGCACATAATGAGGACATATTGAGAATATTTTTGATGGCATGTGACGTGAGAACAGTTAAGCTTAGCATTATTGGACTCTCATGTCTGCAGAAACTCATATCTCATGATGCGGTTTCTCCATCTTCCCTCAAAGAGATATTATCCACACTGAAGGACGTAAGTCTAGATAAGTATTCAGTACACGTTATGGCTTCAAATTTTCAATCCTTTCAGTTGGATCTTGCTTTTGCTTGTATTCTCTGGCCTTATCATCTATGCTGCCATGATCATATTGTGGCCTAGCTGTGTTTGCACGAACATTGATCCTTGGTGCTTTCGTTACTCCTGTTACTTTGATGAGTCTTGTTATCATTGATTTATGCAAAAGCCAAGACATGACAACACTCTCCACCATTGTGGGAAATCTGACTTGTGCCTTTGTGGTCTGCCAAAAATTGTTCCCCTCTGCAGCATGCTGAAATGGTAGATGAGGGCGTTCAGCTCAAGACGCTGCAGACCATATCAATAATATTCCAGTCACGTTTACTCCCTGAAAATGAGGTAATCTTCAGCTAGTGAACATTGTGCATTTGCTATATAGAAAGTGGAAGCTATATTATAGCTAGAAGCTTGCTTATAAGTAGAATGGACTCAAAAGTAGTATCTCTAAATGAGGATTATGCATTTTGTCACTATTGATGCATTTAAGCTTGACCACCTTGAAAAGCTTAGTCTTCAAATTGATTAAGAACATGCTTAACCAATGGATGAACAACGGTAGTCTTAATTATGAATCTAATTTGAATTTCCTATAACGTCAGCACATGCTAATCAACATATAAAATCCAGAGAACATGCAATATGTTAATTTGATTCCCTTGTAGCGCTAAATTTTATACACTGTCAATACACATGAAATTGGCATATCGCTGTGGTAATTTTGTTAGAATTTTCAACAGATTTTGAAATACATTGAAGCTTCACTGTCTGTAGAAAATTCTTTGCATTAGTGAATCAAACTTTAATCCATATGTAACTAATGTTAATAATTAGTAGGTAGACTAATGACTTTCATATTTGTAGTCTATAATACAGCTCTTATACGAGCACAATACCATTACGTAATGTATATGCAGTAAACTGCTATTTCATCTACAAAATTCAAGCTGAAAAGAACTCCTCCGTCTATTTTCACTCATCATTTATATAGGGCATTTTGAATATTCTGCATTATACTCATTTGCAATGCTAGTTAATTGTATAACATCATACATTGCCTTCTGTACAATCTACTTCATGCATCTGTAGTGTCACTGCTGTCAAAAGATGGATGATCTGCCTACAATGGTTGATAATATATTTTTGTCCGTATTCTTAGAATGAATTTGTTAGCTGCAATGAGTATTTGGGATATGAAATATTGGAGAGACAACAGCGAAGATGTCAAGCAGTTTGAGAAAACACCCGAGTCATTGAGCAGTCACTGAAAAGACCGATGAAAGGAGGATATGGATCAGATATCATAATCTCTGATATCATAATGTCGCATTATCTCTTAATTTTTTCCCCATTAATGATTACTTTTTTGAAAGATATATTTGAAAAGTTTGTGGTTTGGAATCACCATGTGGCTGACTTGTTTCCACTCAAAGCAGTCTGCTCAATACAATTTTATTTCCTCTTGAGTAGCCCGTTTACATCCAGTTGTGTTATTGACTAGCCTCTTTTATTGTATTACTTAGCAGTTTCCAAGCCACTTCAATTTTTAATTTCAGGATACAATGGCCCAAGCTCTTGGTATCTGTCTTAGGCTTCTCGAAAACTCCCGATCTTTTGATAGCGTGCGGAAGTAAGAGATATTATATTGAGCATCGGCAAACTTTTCTTAATGTAGTCATTTGTTATTAATATTATATTCTACATCAGTTGCCTTGCATTCGTGGAGATATTAATTTCTTGTGTGTCTATACATGTTCTTTTGCAATTGTTATGCAGTACTGCTGCAGCTACCTTTAGGCAAGCTGTGGCCTTAATTTTTGACCGCGTGGTTTTGGCTGAGTCTCTTCCTGCTGGCAAATATGGTTTTGGAAGTCAGCTTTCTCGTACAAGCTCTGTTACTGGTGATGTTAACCGCAGCATCAATTTGTCAGAGTATGTTCCCCCAACCCCTTAATGGAGGGAATCCAGATCACTCTTATTTCTGTTTTATTTGCTTTTTATTGTAGTGGATGTTTGTCGGCATTTTAGGCCTTGTTGTCTCAAATTGATTTCTAGATCCAAACTTATGCTGTGAAGATAATTGTGCGCAGCTCTTTCTATCACGAATCTGTTTTTGGAGGGTCACCATCTAAGAGGGAGACTTTAACTGAAACGGGAAAACTTGGGCTTCGGTTGCTTGAAGACCTGACATCTCTTGCCGCAGGTGGATCTGTATGTGCTTATTTGAAACTACTTATTTGTGTTAAAGTAGCTCTAGCTTGTTGTCTTTTTTGACCATAGGTACTTAGAAACTAATTTAGGTGTTCGTGTTTGTCTATTTCTAGCAGCCAGTGAAATGGATTGATATTTATTTTATGCTATTTCCTACATCACTAAATTGGCAATCATCCTACAGGCAATTTGGTTACGCGCTAATATTCTTCAGAGGGCGTTTGCACTTGATATACTTGAGTAAGAATTTTTTTTGGGCAGGTTGTGGTTTTTTCTTCATGAGATTTTGTGTGGTGTGCTCTTTGATTGGCTGCCTAGGATTAGTTTCACTGGTTTCCACTAATGTCATGTATTAAAAGCTATTTCAAGAGTGCTAGAAATGAGCTTACCTGAGTGGAAGAAGGTGTCAAAATAAGAAAGAAACTGAAAATATGCTAGATAAGTTCAAAATAAATAAATTTGAATTATTCTGATAATATTTGACATGTATATTAACTATTCAAGCATCATCATCATCATCATCATCATCTTCATAATAATATAAAACAGCTCATTGCTGAAGTCATCAAGGCAAAATGAATCCGTGTCATTGCCTTTGGTTTTTCTGTTTAGCTTTTCTCCTGGTTAAGGCATATTCTTGTTCTCTATCTTTATATTTTCTGTCATTTTTACTTCACATCATGCCATACAATGTTATCATGTTTTAAGACGGAAATACGTCAAACTTGTGAAGCAAATAGGACATTGGACCTGATATAGGCCCTAGGTCCACCAACAGATTTTGTCACTGTAAATAATGCTTTTGAACAGTCATCACCAAGTTGGTCAATGACGATCATTTGCTATTAAGTCACCATATCACTTTTCTAATGCTTTTCACTATGATTAATTGGGCAACCCTCTATAGGTTTGTTTTGTCCAATTATGTGGCTGTTTTCAGGACATTGCTACCTTATGAACAGGTGATTCTTTTTATCTCAATTCAGAGTGTTCTTACTGCTAGCATGTTTGTTGTTATGTTATTTTGGATATAATTGTTAAAAGAAATGACAGATTTTACGACGAAAGATATGTTCACTTTTGATGACTTCACTTCGTACCAATACTGAGGTAGTTGATCCCCTTGTGACTGTTTTGTATTTGGAACTTTTGTTCAATTGAGTTAAAAAGGAGTTTTCTTCGCCATAATTCTGTAATATCTGATCAGCTTGAAGGAGAAGCTGGTGAACCCAGCTTTCGTCGTTTGGTCTTGCGGTCAGTTGCTCATATAATTAGGCTTTACAGTTCATCCCTTGTCACCGAATGTGAGGTAAATTTTCTATTCCCATGCTCTTCTAGTCAGCTCATGATATTCCAATAATTGTTAAATTATTCAGCAACGGCCCTTTTTATTAATAGTTTTACAATTTGATTGGTTGCAAATTCAAACATATCAAATTTTTTCACCTTGGTGCAGGTATTTCTCAGTATGTTACTGAAGGTTACTTTTCTTGACTTGCCATTATGGCATCGCATTCTTGTTCTTGAAATCTTGAGGGTAATGTAGATGAACACGAAAATACTTTTTGAATTTATTTGGCTTGAGACATTAATTTCCTCTGTAAATATTTAATGTAGCGAGCCGGTATATGTGTAGGGTTTCTGTGTGGAGGCATGGACACTGCGGATTCTTTTCCAAAATTTTGACATGTGAGCTAAATATCTTCTTATTCAATGGTATTATGCATAATGCTGTTCAATTTCCTCCCTTGTTTCTTGCTCATGCGCTCCACCTGATGGCATAAACAAGGCGATAGACTATTTATACACCTGTTAAGTATTTGCTTACTCTGTCCGAATAGCATATCTTCACCTTTACCATAGCAGGATATGCCATTTCTTAATGTCTCCATTTCAGACTTAAGGGATTCAGTGTTATATTGAATTTGGAAAATCATATTCTAAAAAGAAAGCGTGTAAATGGAAGTAAATCATAGTTATTGATATGCATATTCTGAAACTTGCAAACGTTTGCCAAAATGAGTGGGTGGACATGCAGAGTGATTGGTGAGATTTGCTTACTTGATGTGTGTGTGTGTGTGTATAGGAGGGCCCTTGGTTCTCTGCAGCTGTAGCATGGTATTGCAATGAAAGAAATAGACACATGGGGGTTGAAAAGGGAATTGTTTGACTTTGGAATCATATTATCTTCAAAGTTCTGATCAGCTACAAAATCAGATCATGCCTCATTAAATGCATGGAGAGGGGAAAAAAAATCAGTTTTGGTTTTTGCTGCATGCTAAGAATTGATATAGTTAGGCTTTTGAATAGTTCTCTTTCTTTAAGTAAGACATGCAATTCACTTTTCGGTTTTGCGTTTGAAACTAAGATATATGTTTAATTTTTTGTTAGCTTTAAAGTGGGTTTTGAAACTTCAGTTCTCAAGAGTCCCTTGATGCATTGCTAATTTGTCGAAATTTAGGACAATATCTAATTGTTTTTTCCTCATTGGATTTCTCATCAGACAATAGCAAATTCTGACATTTTTCTGCTGTAGTGGTGTTGATAAAATGAACTGGTTCTACATTCATAACATATGTATTTACTACTGCAATTAACTGAAATGTAGGCATCCCAAGAACACAAATGTTGTGGAGGGTATGGTCAAAGCTCTTGCTAGAGTTGTTTCAAATTTACAGGTAGATGTTGACAACATATCTTTTAACTCAATTTCCACTCATACTTTGTGGATGTAGCATGGAATAAACTCTGCAATGATATCATCAAATTCGCCATCCTTGTTTTTCCTCTGAATATGGCGTGCTATCTTGACCTGAGCTTAATCAAATTGCGTTGGTTCTCCCTGCCTCAATTATGTATATTAAGATCCTTTCACTACTGTCAATGCATTTTCTGAAGAGGCTTCTAGTTATCATGCATATAATGTCTTGAAGATTTGGCAGTATTTCTCGGTTGCCTAGATTTGAAAATATTTTTGTGCTTAGTGGAGGTTCTGTGTTCTCTAGGTTCAAGAAACAAGTGAGGAGAGCCTAGCAGCTGTTGCAGGGATGTTTAGTAGCAAAGCCAAAGGTATTGATTTTCATTGCTGAACTCGGTGTGGCATCATTAGTGCAAATGGTGTTGTATGAGACTATACCTGTCCTTGGTGGTAAACAATGATTTAACTGGGACAGTGGTCCCCTCTGTTTAATCTTAGTTGATTTTGGGATCTGTCCCTCGGATAAGCAAAAAAACAACGTGATGATTTTTATATTGAGGTTGAACAATTATGTTGTGACATCTTAATCTCTTTGTTAAATCCTAAATAGTTCTTCCCAAAAAAAGTCTCAACTTTATGTTAGAACGGGAATGATACGTTTGGCAATAATCCTAAAGGAGCGTTCATTTGTTCTGTCTGTTCTGTATAATTTGACAACTTGTATACCTACATATTTGTGATCTTTATCTGCTTCATTTAGTTGTTAAAAACATGAATTTTAACTTCCAATTTCTCTGTAGTTCTGCAACAATCCTTCCAACTGATAAGATATTGGTCATCTGCTCCTATCCTCCAGGTCCCATCTTTAGACCCAAGAAAGCCCTTCATTATTTTGTCAATCACCTGAGCTACTCAAACTGCAAGTTGTAATAGGAAAAGGCAGAAAATGAGAATGTGAACAAATAGGCATGAACACGCATGGTTATGTTCTTCCAGATAGAAATTAGAACTATTTCAAGTGTTCAGGGTCTTGAAAATTTTCTGAACTGCTTAATCTTTAAACAAAAAAGTCCAAGTAAGTATTGCTTAAAAGAACATTGTCTTTCATTTGTAACGGTCATCATAATTGTATAAACATGAATGGTGGTTGTTAAGATGAAAAATAAATTTGACAACATGCTCACCTTTTCGCATGCTATGATTTTGTGTAACATATAAGAATTTTTTTCTGTTGTAGGTGTCGAATGGAGTCTGGATAATGATGCTTCCAATGCTGCAGTCTTAGTTGCCAGTGAAGCGCATGCCATAACTTTGGCTGTTGAAGGTCTGTTAGGGGTTGTCTTCACTGTAGCAACTTTAACAGATGAAGCCATGGATATTGGGGAGGTAATTTCATAATTCTTTATGATTGTCCCCTCTCTCCTACCTCTATAAGTTATCTTAATTTTTTGCTTTGTTGTTGTCCAATCAGCTTGAATCCCCTAGATGTGATAATGATGCACCAGTGAACTGGACTGGGAAGACTGCAGTTCTTTGCTATTCAATGGTGGACTCTCTGTGGTTGACAATACTTGATGCTTTATCCCTTGTGCTATCAAGGTTTGTTTTATGCTTGCATTATGTGTGTGTGTGTGTATTTATAGAGGTTGTGTGGAAACAGAGGTCAACAAAATGATGACCCTGGATTTTGAGGATTCCTCCATATGATTTGGTGGATTGTAGAACACTCTTTTACAGTATCAAGTCTCATAAGGATTTTGTTATTTTTGAGCTTTATCTTTGTGTTTTCACACAATATGCACTCCTTTTCCTATTTTTTTTTCCTTTTACCAAAAACCAATTCAGTATGATTCATTATGTTTTTACATTAGTTTCAATTGACGACATCACTATGTAGTCTATAATCGTCTTTTATATTCCTTCATGTCTTGCTAATGGATGATTTGAAGGTCACAAGGAGAAGCCATTGTATTGGAAATACTCAAGGGATATCAGGCATTCACTCAGGTGACCCAGTTGTGGTTTTGCATTCTTATTTAGTGATTACATGAATGATGGATTATTAACTTTAGATTTTTATTTGTTGACACTTGATATGGTGAATAACAGGCATGTGGTATTCTCCGAGCAGTGGAACCTCTGAACTCATTTCTGGCTTCCCTTTGCAAATTTACAATTAATTTTCCTGTTGAAACAGAAAAAAAGAGGTACGGAGTCGTAATCAGTGGGTTGTGATACTCTGCTTAATGGTTATTAGTGTAGCATTTAAGAATTCAAACCGGCAGTGCTGTTATATTGGCTAAAATTCAGTGGGTTATGATTTTGAGGTATGGAGTCGTAATCAGTGGGTTATGATTTTGAGCAGTCTTTTGCAGTCTCCTGGATCAAAGCGGTCTGAATTATTGGTTGATCAGAGGGATAGTATTGTGCTTACTCCCAAGAATGTACAGGTAGCACTTCTGGTTTGAGGATGCTTTTGTATGCAGTTTGCAATTTCCTCCCTTTATTTGTAACGAATCCTTTCTGTAGTTTGTTTTCTGTTTCATGGATTCGTAACATTTGGCTGCTCACATACTTTTGTGTTTCACTCACTGATCTTGGAACTAGGCCTTGCGAACTTTATTCAACATTGCTCATAGGTTGCATAATGTTTTGGGCCCTTCTTGGGTCTTGGTACGTAGCTATACTTTGTCATATTGTTTGTTAGGAGATTGAGTTCTTGCTCATAAATGATTATATTGAACAACTGCAGGTTTTAGAAACTTTGGCAGCTTTAGATCGAGCAATTCATTCGCCACATGCCACTACTCAGGTAAATTTATTACTTTCATTTATTATTCTTCAGTGAAATGGGCTAGAATTGCAATGCTAGTTTATAGTGGAACTCAGAGTTAAGCCACACATCAGCCTGGTGGACAATGTGTTAAATTCATACATGGGTAACTACTTGAATGAACGGTCTTGTTGGTTGGCATTCTACTTCTTGTATAAAAGAGAGGAAATTTATATATATGTGTGTTAATTATTGAGCCTAATTTTATTACTTCTTGTTAGAAATATAAATCTAACCCATTTTAGGGTCTTCTACAAATAGGTGAGACTTTTGGGGTATATGGTTCTATGATAAGTGGTGAGGAGTTTGATTTCAGTGCTAGTAGTAGTGAGTCTACACAGGCCTGTTGAACAAAAGGGGGTGTTAAAAATAAAGCAAAATCAATTTTGGGCTTCCGTCTAACAGCTTAATTGTTTTTATGGGTTTTTTTTGGACATTTGAGAAGTTAGATTGATACCTTAATATACTTGCCTATATATATATATATATATATTTTGGCTGGTATCTAGTAAAAGCTGGTTCACTTATTAATTTAGCTCTCTCGAGTCGAGAGCATGTGTGGAACATTTTCTGCGATTATACTACCATGAACTATCTCTTGGTACAAAAGAGCAAGATCTTCATCTGGTGTTGTGATAAAAATATAGCTGAATGCTTGTTAAGATGAACAAGTTATTTTTGTTATTCAATATTGCCTTAAGCAGGAAACTATGAAACAACAGTGAAATTCTTGGCACGAAGACGGTGCAGGAAGATTGAAGTTGGGCTTTAGTGTAGGATATGAAGGAAAATAAGAAAGTGACAGATGTTTGAATATTTTCCAATGATTTTATTCAACATTTTACATGGTATTTATATACATAGACCAACATAGGATAGAAAATAAACGCGTGAAAAAAATATTGTAAGACTTTAGATATTTATAAATCCTTTATCTATGTTATAATAATAGTTAAATCATAAATTATGAAATGAATTGTAATTTTGTGCTGTCAATCCGCACCATCATAGCACTGTTCAATTTAATTCCTAGCGAAAAAAATTGTAGGGGTTAATTTCGAGGGAGGAATGTTGACTTCTTATGCGTTTCTGTCATGGCCTGCGAGGGATAAAGCATTAGAATGAACCAACCTTACCCACGGATGATTTTATCGCAAGCCACTTTACTATTTTATCATCTAGGAGTCCTGTAGTTATGTCATTTCATTATCTCAAGGGTTTGTTGTTGTCTTTGAGGCATTACTCTTTGTATTCATGTTTGTCATGTTTAGTGTGTCTCTACATGTATTTACATATAACAGTGGACAGGGCTCCACTGTGTGTGTAAATATACAAGTGAGCAAGCCTTCCTATTTACCATGTGTTTTGACCACAAACGCCAACAGCTCAGGTATGATCCGGTGATGTATGATTACATTGTACAACCGTCATGTGTCAGTTGTGTTTACAGTTGCTCAACATATCATGTGTGATTTTTCCAAGCCAATTTTATTTGTTACTTATATTGATTTAAAAAATCATTTTGGTATGTCTGCAATTGAGGCTTATAGAGGTCTGTGGCAATCAATTCTGCAGGAGGTCTCTACCCTAGTCCCCAAGTTCACAAGGGAATCATCTAGTCAATACAGTGACTTCAATATCCTCTCTTCCTTGAATTCTCAGGTGGGTTGACCAAATTCAATCTTGGTTGGTGGCACACATGAAATTTGACTAATAACTATGGGTTTCAGTGTCAGCTGAAAATTTTCTTGATGCTCTTCTTTTCATGGCTGCAGGCTTGTAATCTGAAAAGCTCCTGCTAAAACATATTTTCCCTTATTTTTATAATTTTTATTCTTGTAATCTTCTGTTTTTTCACTTAGTACTATTTTGTGTCTCTTGGAATTTATAGGCCATTTTTCTAACTCGGTTTTATTATCCATTTGGCAGCTATTTGAGAGCTCCGCTCTAATGAATATATCTGCAGTGAGGTCACTTCTCTCTGCATTATGCCAGCTTTCACACCAGTGCATGTCCAGTACTTCAAGTGGCCTGGCACCAACCAGTCAAAAAATTGGAAGCATCAGTTTTTCTGTGGAGAGAATGATATCCATCCTTGTGAATAATGTTCACAGTATGCACCTTACACAACCATAACATGCCAGACATTCTAAATTTATGTCAGACGTTTAGCTGCTCAACCTCTCTTACTTGTATTTATTCTGATAAATTTGCGAGCGAAAATATTATCGTCATATGATTTTTTCCACTGCAGGAGTGGAACCATTTTGGGATCAAGTTGTGGGTCACTTTCTTGAGGTTTTCCTTTCCCCATTTTTTCATCTGATATGTGCAATGCTAGTTTCATATTTATTCTTGCTAATATGAAATATTTTTGCAGCTTGCCGATCATTCTAATCC
The DNA here is from genome assembly GCF_004799145.2 of Neltuma alba. Classification (NCBI taxonomy): domain Eukaryota; kingdom Viridiplantae; phylum Streptophyta; class Magnoliopsida; order Fabales; family Fabaceae; genus Neltuma; species Neltuma alba. The sequence continues at coordinate 48,248 of NW_021633149.1, forward strand.
ACACTTGAGGAACATGGCACTTGATGCGCTGGATAGATCCATATCTGCGGTCTTAGATTCAGATCAATTTCTAGATAACAAACAATTTAATTTGCATAAAACATCTCAAGAAGTAAGAACTTCTAATCTTTCTGGTGACTGGGAAATCAATTTCCAATATGAAAATAAGACTTGATGTGTGTAAGCATTTGTAGATTGAATCAAGCACCTCAGAGCTGAGGTCACTTGAATGTTCTGTCATATCCGCGTTAAAGGTTCTTTATTTTTCTACTCAAAGTGTTGATGTTCGTGTTGGATCTTTGAAGATTCTTCTTCATGTTTTAGAGGTAATGTTAATGTTGCTGCAGTTTGATCTAGTTTTCTTGTCGTTTTTCCTTTTGTTATTCCTACAGTCTTTTCATAATGTTGTTTAACAAATTCTTTCAGAGACATGGGGAGAAACTTCATTTCAGTTGGCCTAATATACTTGAAATGTTGAGGTTGGCCTTGTTACAATTCCTCTATTGCATCAATATTTATTTCTAACAATTTGGTTGACCTCTGTTTTTATGCCTTGCCCTAAGGTCTGTAGCGGATGCGCCGGAGAAGGATCTTGTCACTCTTGGTTTCCAGGTCAGCAATGATGTCACTGATTTTTCTCTAGATGTATTTTTACAAAAGTGGAGCTGAATTTCTCGTTAACGTGTTTGTGAGTACATATCATACAGCATATTTGTCCAAGCATCGCCTTTTCTGTTTTTGGTTATTTTTCCTTTCCCTTATCATCACATTAGGCCTTTTGGTGTTCTATGCATGGTGTAGAGGAAACATATAGTACACAATGATACTCTAAAATTGCAAGTGAATGATAATATTTATTAATATGTTAGGGAATTAAGGAAAAGAGAGAGAATGAGAGAGGCAACAAGAAATATAGAGATTGAGAGCAAGAGGAAATTTGAGCATGCAATTCTTAATGGAAATTGAATGCAAAAATCAGGCATGCATTGCCTCTTATGGCACTCTCTAAATACCCTACTCTATAGAAACATGCTCTAGCTATCCTTATCTATCGAAATATTACTGAGGTAATTAAATCCTATCTAAATCCTTCTAAAAACAGGATAATATCCCCAAATAAATCCTAATACTATTTATGTTCCTTAATATAAGAGCTATTTTGACTTTCAATTTAGTCTTAAATATAAGACTCCAATCCACTTTGTCTCTCATATTTATTTATTTTTCCCAAAAGTAGTCCTTGGAGTTGTTGTACATGTTAAATATTTCTTCAAATATTAAAGCTAATACACTTGATTAGTAAGGGTATTTTAAGGGAGACAGCACCTATTTATTACAAATAACTAACTTAACAAACTTCTTTAATCTACTCAAATTAGTCAATTAGCTCTTATATTAAGGATTAGAGGTAGTAACTAACAAATCTAACAAGATCTTATCTAAAATCATGATTACATAAGATAATACCAATAAAAAGAAGCTAACGACTATAGCTAACATAGCCCTAAATTCTAATAGACCTATAACACCGAAAGGCATACTTGGGTTAGCATGTATTGTGAAAACCCAAACATGACTGAACACAAATGATAACAAACAGCGGGTATACAAATGAACAAGGAACATGCTGAAACGCTACTTAATAATCAGATTTATTTATGTCTGTAAGAAAAGGTAGCAACTACAGCTGACTGGAGACTAGTGCCTACTCATAGACAAACCATGGACTATCATAGCTTAAGGCCCAAATGCTGTCGTAATCTTTACCACAAATAGTTTTTCCAAATCCCTTATTAAAAGCATTAATGTGAAAAATTATTAGACGGGCATTTGCTTCACTATGGCACTTAGTGTGCTTAAGTTTATGTGCACACTTGTTTATGATCCTTTTGGCCAGAAAAAAAAAAAAGTGCACCCTTTTGGCTAAAAAGAATTGCCAATCCTAATTATGTCACAGTCTTCAAGTTTATTTATGGAAATTTATTCAATTGCTGTCTTGTTGTATGTTTTGTTATTCATTCATCCAATTCTAAATTTCAGCCTTTGATCTTATTGCACATATTTTCAGTCTCTTGATGCATGCTGAATTGCTGTTTTGTGGTTAATATATTAGTGTGATTCTAAATTTTGTTAGTTTTCTTGTGCTGTGAGCTGTATAGAGCTGTTCGTCTGTATGCTAATTTTCATCCCTCCCATTTATTATTTCCTTTATAGAACCTTCAAGTGATAATGAATGATGGACTGTCCACAATTCCTGCAGACTGCCTTCATGTGTAAGATCGCAGTTTTCCATTTTTGTTTATTCTCCATTGCATTTAGGATAATACATCCCATTTTTTCATAATCGTTTACTCGCCATTGCATTTAGGTGCTCCTTCTGGATTGTTCCCTGGTGTGCTCTTTCTGTTGTCTCATTTGTGTAGTTATTTCTATTGCAGGTGTGTAGATGTGACTGGCACATATAGTGCTCAAAAGACAGAGTTAAACATAAGCCTGACTGCAATAGGCCTCCTATGGACAATGACTGATTTCATTGCCAAGGGCCTTAATAAAATCTTCGAAAGGAAAGAAAAAGGAAACAGGTTAATTCAATTGTCAATCAGTTCACTGACAATTAGCCTGAACACGCACTATATTTTTGATATGCTGCTGTCTCATGATTTTTAGGTGCTGGTTCTCTAGTGAAGCCGATAGACAGTGAAAAGATGGAGGAACAGGCACTGGTTTCCAGGATATCAGAGACCACGCTAC
>NW_021633150.1:0-65860 GCF_004799145.2 Neltuma alba
GAGTGAAGCATTACCAACCTGAAGCGAAATGACAATCTGGAGAATGCACGACAACTGACGAAGCAGGAGGATGCCGCCAACGATAATGGAGGACACCGAGAGGGATGATGATGGAGGACGAGCAAGGAAGGGCAACAAAAGCAAAAGGGACGGTCGAAATAGAGGGGGTACAGCGGCTTGGAGAGTCCGAAGCGGAAGGGGCGCAATCGGGAGAATGCACACACAATGACGAAGCAGGAGGGGGCACACCGATAATGGAGGACACCGAGAGGGACGATGATGGAGGACGAGCAGGACGGGCAAAAAAAAGCCAAAGGGAACGGGCGAAACAGAGGTGGGTACGGCGGCTTGGAGAGTCCGAAGCGGAGGGGGCGCTAGAAATTTGAACTGAAGAGAACTGAACAGGGGAAAGGGACGGGTTTTTAAGCACAATACTTGATGGTTTCTATTAATAACCGTCAATTATTCTCAAATAATATTGACGGTTTAAATCAAAACTGTCAAGTATTACTAAACTTGACAGTTTTGATTTAAAACCGTCAAGTTTACCTTTAATATACTTGACGGTATAAAATACCCGTCAAGTATTTTTGGAATACTTGATGGTTTCTTTGAAACCGTCAAATATTGTTCTACTAAAATTGACGGTTTCTTTAGAAACTGTCAAGTTTTCTTTCTTGGGGATTATATTTGACGGTTTTTGTGATAACCGTCAAATATTTAGCGTCAAGTATTCCCATTTGTAGTAGTGCCCTCGTATTAGCACAATCAGACCCGACCATTTCGGGAAAATTTAACTTGCCCACTTCCATGAACCGACCCAGACACGTCATATTGGGTTAGAAACCCTATTTTCGGTATGAGTGAGGTCAGACACAAATATTCAGCCACCATCCACGTTTTCTCTTCATCTTCTCTCATCTCTCCCACCATAACCCTAATCCCTCATCTTCCACTGTCATCTTCATCCATGGGCAACACTAAGTCAATTTCAATGGAGATGTTTCTGCACACCATGAGTGGCTAGGCTTCCTCCAGCTCTTGAAGATGGATGATTGGCATGAGTTCTAAGAGCTTAAAAGGGGAGTTTCAGTTTCATCTTAGTTTAGCTATGTATTTATGAATTCCTAGGTCTAGGATTTGTAAATTTTAGTGAAAGACTTTGATTGATATGTAATCATTAGTTGATGATTCATATTTGTAGTTGGATTGGTTAATGTTGGATTTCATGCTTCAATATATGTAGTTACATATATGTTCTTTGTAGCTTTCTTGATTCTCTTCATCTTGCATGGTCATGTTTTGATGATGAGTTGATTTTCTGTTGCATTGAACCATTTGCATTAATCATTCTTAATTACACATTAGGGAAGCTTAACAATGTTTTCATTAATGAGTTCATTAATGTAGGCATTGGACTCAATAAGTTATTGAGGTTGTTATCAAGAAAACCTAATGAATTCTAAAACTCCCACATCTTAAGAGAACTATGATTGCCAAGAATCCATTTTAAGAGGTTTTATCAATTGATTCAGTACTTGATTTCCATCTATTTCATCTTAATCTCCCAAAAATCCAAAAATACATTTACATTCTTTTGCATTTTATCTTAATTACAAGTCTAATGAAAACCCCTAATCTTTTCCAGCTCAATTTGCATAACCATGGCATTTAGTTAATCTAGGATCATAATTTCGGCTCCACAAGTGAAACGACCCGAGGTTGTGCCTATAGTACAATCCTTGGATAAATTTTGAAATTGGCCCCAAGGTGTAAGCAAAGACAGTCTAGGCGATTTTCAAGTGGCGCCATTGCCGGGGAGCCAAGAAATTGGTTCTCTAGGTTAGCTTGTGTCATTGGGTTGTCAATTGAAGTTTTGATCCTTTTAGGTTGCATTTTAGTTAGTTTAGTTACATATTTGTTCATAGTATAGGTTTCCATCTTGCATAGCATCAAAATTTTTGGAAATACAAACAAATATATTGATTTTCTACACTTTCAGCATTTTTCACTTTGCATCAGTGGCGTCCAGTATCTGATAAGCTTTCTGTGACAGTTCGCCGCGGCAAACCTTCTGAAAAACTGAAGGATTCCTCTCGATACCTTCGCCACGGCACACTCCCGCTTTCGCCGTGGCAAACTTCCTGCATTCAGCTATCTGGTTGCCTCTGTCACCTTTCGCCGCGGCCAACCACTGCTCTCACCGTGGTGAACTATTCTAAAAAGTTTTGAAACTTACACTTTTTGCTTCTTTCTCTGTGTATACATACTCATACTAATCCATACACTTGCATCCATCACAACTCATACTTTTATCTGACTTTGTGTGTTGCAAGTCAATTTTGTTGCTCTTTCTCTTGTGATTCTTTTCTTGCATGCCACGAAAAGCAAAACTTGTGCGCTATAACCCTGAGATTGAGAGAAAACTCAGAGAGATAAGAAGAGAGAAAAGAGTTGAGGGGACAAGTGATTTAGTGGTTAAACAAGAGAACATTTCTGTGGAATCTAGCCTATCTAATAGTGAGAGTGAGCCTACTGATCAAGAGATAATGGCTGATTTACCACCTAACCACCCTAATCCTAACCCCAATGCCAACCAAGTGAGGAATGGAGGCAATGGAGGGAATGGAGAACAAGAGAGAGTGGGAGAAAATAATGGGAATCCTAGAAGAAGAATAATTAGGGAAGCAACCACATCTGATGTTAATTTTGACCCATTTACTGCTGCTTGTCCAAATTTTGAAGTTAATTTTGAAATTAAAGGATTATTGATTAACTCCCTTCCAAAATTTCATGGCTTGACAAGAGAAGACCCATATCTTCATTTACAATCCCTTTCTATGATCTGCCAGAGTATGAAGCCTGTGGGAGCATCATTAGATCAAGTGCTATGGAAGGTTTTCCACCTATCATTGGAGGGCAAAGCTAGAGAGTGGTATATGAGCCTTCCAAGACACATAGCTGATGCATATCACAGTTGGGGGAACTTAAAGAAAGCATTCTTGGAGAAATACTTTCCGGCTTCTCGTACTTCATCAATGAGGAAGGAGATCTATTCTGCCAAACAAGACTATGACGAATCTCTCTATGATTATTGGAATAGATTTCAAGACATGCTTTCAAGATGCCTACATCATCAAATTCCGGATGAACAACTGGTGCAGTATTTCTATGATGGGTTAAAGAACCAAGAGAAGGGTATGTTAGATGCTGCATCAGGAGGATCTTTGATAGACTCCACTGCTGAGGAGGCTTGGGATTTGATTAAGAAGATGGCCCTGAATCATCAATAATACGGTGTGAGAGATACTAAAGGAGTACATGAGTTGGGAGCTGCTTCAGTTCACAATAGAACAATGGACACTTTAGAATCAAAGTTGGATTCGTTGGAAAGCACGATGACCTCTCAACTGTTTGTAATCACTGTGGAATTGAAGAATATGAATGTGCATAGACCAGCATCCCCTATGGATATTACTACCCCTAGTTGTGAGACTTGTGGCTCGGTTATGCATATTTCTAACAATGTTCAGGCCGTTATGAGGAGGTATCTGCAATCTACCAAGGTCGTCCAAATCAAAAGTGGGACCCTTACTCCAACACTTATAACGAGGGATGGAAGGCAAACCCTCGATTGGGTTGGAGGAATGATGATAGTAGACCTCCAAACAGATTTCAGAAGAGTGGAGGAGCTGGTCCATCTTCAACCCAGTTCCAAAACCAATCTCAAACCCTAACCGTCCCACCCAAGGATGATACCAACCAACTCCTACACAATATGATGGCTTTAATGAAGGAAGAAAGGGCTGCTAATGCTACTCAGTTCAACTCCTTAGCCTCACTAATTCAACAAGACTCATCCAAGAATGATGCTAGATTTAGTGCTTTGGAAAAGAAGATAGAACAGTGGGAAACTAAGTCTGAGAACATCAACTCCTATGTAACTCAGTTGTCTAACAACATGAGTGAACAACAAGCAAGGAGCAGTGGCGCTATTCCCTTCAACACTATTATCAATCCTAAGGGCTTGAATGCCATTACCCTTAGGAGTGGGAAGCAAGTGAATTTTGGAGAAGAGGAGGATGAAGTTATAGATGAGGAAATCTTGTGTAATGAGCTGCCACAAGCATCTTTAAAGGTCAAGAATTCTGAGAGCTCCAAGGAGATAAAGCTAAAGCTGAAAGAAGCCCCAAAAGAACATGATGGCAAGGGTAAAGCTGTGGAATCTGAGTCAAGCAATCATAGAGCCTCAAGCAAGGAAGGTAAGGAGGTAAACATCAATGAACTACCTTTCCCTCATGCTTATTTGAAAAATGTTAAAATGGGTAAGGAGAGGCAAGATCATGAGTTGCTTGAGACATTTAGGAAGGTAGAAGTGAATATACCCTTGCTTGACCCGATTAAAAAGATTCCTAAGTATGCTAAGGTCTTAAAAGAATTATGTACTCAAAAGAGGAGATTTAAACCTAATGAAAGAGTCCAATTACCCTCTAATGTGTCTGCATTGTTTAAACCCCAAATTCCTATAAAGTGTTAAGACCCTGGATCTTTCACTATCCCTTGCACTATAGGAAAGGTTACTATAGGGGGACCCCTGTTAGATCTAGGTGCAGCCATTAATGTCATGCCTAAGTCCGTATACACCTCTCTAGGAGTCAAGACTCTTAAGTCTACTACTGTTGTGCTCCAACTAGCTGATAGGACTATTAGGTATCTGAGGGCATTATTGAAGACATTTTAGTCCAAGTTAAGGGATTGGTGTTTCCTACTGATTTTTATGTGCTTGACATGTCTTCTGAACTTGTAAATGACACTATACTCATCCTTGGTCGACCTTTCTTAAGGACTGCTAATACCATGATTAGCATGAAAGAGGGCACCATAACTATGGAGGTGGGTGATAATAAAGTTTCTTTTAACATATATGAAGCAATAAAACATCCTTATGAGGACTATTCACTTTTAGGGGTTAACATGATAGACGTTGTTGTTGAGGATGCTTGCTCTGAAGTTGAATTGCAAAATGACTCTTTCTATTCTATCTTTACACTAATGATTCTATTGATGAGAATGAATCCATTTCTTCCTTTTCATCTCTTTACTCTACACCTTCTACTTGTTCATGTGGTGGTAATGTTACATGCCTTGATTGTACTGTGGTTAATTGCATGCTTTCTATCCCACATACATTTTTTGTTTCCTCCCTTGACTCCAAGTTAGACTGTGATTCCTCTATTGTCAGTGATGATTCCCTTGGGGAAAGGTTTCCTGTTGTTGTTTCAGATATGGAGGAAGAAGTCATGGAGAAGAATCCCTCTAAGGCGATTACTGTAGATCAACTAGAAGTTGGTTCAACGCTTGGAGAGGAAGTTAACTACAAGGCTGAGGAATTATCACTGGTTGAAGGAAAGGGGAGTAGTTTGTTCTCTCTTGAACTTCATAAATTGATTCCTTCTATTGTGCAACCACCTACACTTGATTTGAAACCCTTACCACCTACTTTGAAATATGCTTTCCTTGAGTCTAATGAACAACTACCTGTAATAATTGTCACACCTTACTTATATAGTACCTTAGCAGTCATTTAGAATCATTCCAGACCACTTTGGATGGTTTTAAACTTAAAAATTTCAATTTGGACGTTAATTTCCGGAAAATTACTGTTCGCTGTCCAGTTTTCAGATTACAGGTCCAACTTTGAAAAATCATAACTAATTCTAGAAAAATCATATGGAGGTGTTCCAAAATTCTACGGAAATCTCTTTCAATACTCTTTAAGGAAAAAATATTCAACTAAACTCATCCTCACTGAAAACGTACAGTTTATTGGATTAAGATTATTATTCATTTGGTAAAATCAGGACTTTCCAGATTCTGCGCCTTAACTTTGAAAATTCATATCACTTCATATACACATCCAAACGAGGTGATTTACCTCTCGTTTTAAAGCTTGGGATGTGTACTATGAGTTTAACAAATCTCATGACTTAACTCATTCATTTGATAGGTCAAACTAAAGCTCAAAACTAACTGCTTCAGGACCTACGTTTTATCCCTTAATATCTCCTTACTTTAATTCTTTTTATTTCTTTGACATACATAACATGGGTTTAATCTTTCTCATTCATACTCATATACTTTCATTCATGTCATAAACATCCTAAGCACATTCATTGAATTGATGGCATTCATAACATAATTTACAACATAGGAGAATTATACACTGAACATAATCTCAATCATTAACGTTAATAATTCTCCACTTTCTTCTCCTTGCTTCTCATGCCGTTAGTGCCCATCATTGATTGACCTAAATGGTTGGTTAGGGAGGGGGTGAGATTCGGGGGAATCTCAGTAGCAAACAATACCATATTAATCATGCTAGATGGATACTCATGCACTACACACAACTTGTTTATTCTCTTGTTAATTAGTGACATACTAGCATGCTCAAAGCTAACTTCTTGATGCATGGCCATGGAGGCATAATCTACTCATCATGAATAGCAATTACAGCAGCTAAAATATGTCACAATAACATTCAATAACATGTACACGGCAACACACAAGCATACAACATCAAGCAATGACAATAGGTAAGTTCACTACCTTGCACCTCAAGCTTTCCTCTTACTTTTCCTTTGACTCCCTTGACTTTCCTACCATGTGGGTATTCAGTTAACATCACCAACATCCTCTTGGATGTTCCAAGGTCCTAAACATAACCATAATGATCATACAATCTATTAGAACCACTAGATTACATAAAGTTCAAGACTAGCTCTCTTGAACCTCAACCCTTTCTCTTAGTCTTAGGGTTTTCTTTCCAACTTTTCTAACATAAATCTTATCATTTTCCATCCTTAAGATCTATTTCTTGTCAATTAGGACCACTTTAGATGGCCTTAGATTCAAGAAGATCAAACCTGGAAATTATGGTTCGCGGGTACTGTTCACGCAGAAATTTCAGAATTCTTGCTCAACTTTGAAAATTCATAATTAATTCTAGAAAAATCAAAATTGAGTGATTCCAAGTCTCACTGAAATTTCCTTAAGTTAATTTTAAAGGAAAAATAGTTTCAGGAACCAATTTTATGTTGAACAGCACCGGAATTGTACGGAAATTGAAACTCTTCCAAAAGCTCAACACTGTTTCCAGATTTCAAACCCTAACTTTGAAAAATCACCATAAATCGTACACATATCCAAATGAAATTTTCTACCCATGGATTTAAAGCTCACAGAGTTTTCTTTAAGCATACCAAATTTTAGAATCAAATATGAACAGTAACTAATTTGAAATAGGCAACAAATCAGATGCTATAACCACCACATAGCTTGATCTTGAAGCTTGAACTTAGGTGGACTTTCTCTCACTAGAAATAGCTCTTTCTCTCTCTAGATGCAAGAGCGGCAGAGTTTCCCCTATGGTTCCCTTGCTTGGCCAAAATATGAGGGGAGGGAGTGCCTATTTATAGGCAAAAATTTGCCTTGAATGGACCAAAATGCCCTTGGTAGCTAGAAGGAGGAGTAAGGGCAATTTTGGAAGTTCAAGTGGACTTTTGCATCATCATTGCATCATCTTATTACATCATCCTTCTAGAAGAGGCCACGTGTCATGAAAATGGTGGAGGAGAAGGGAGATTAGATCATAACCGTTGGATCTAAACTTAGCCCTTAAATTTCCTCCTATTTTACTTGGCCCATGTTTCTCTGACTTTCTTTATGGCCTTCTGGAGTTCAGAAAATTCTTCTGTCTACTCCATAAATTCTTCTTCATTCTAGAGAATATCTATGAATTTTCTCAGGCCATAACACTTCCTTTAAGCCTTGTATAAAAATTGTTTACTAAAATACCCTTTTATTGGCACAATCAGCTCTTTAATTTATTAAAGCCATTCCACTGGCCTTTTGATTACGGGACTAATTTTATAAATTAGTATAACCTTTTAACCAATTAACCTCATTTTTAAGTACATTTTTGAGGTCTCTTGCTATTTTAAATAATTACCTCAACAGTGTACTTTTTACTAGCCATAACCTCATAAATTCCATTTAAGCTGCCTTAGGGGTATTTTTGTCATTTCTCTTCACAGAAGAGTCTTAGAATATTATTTCCCATTTTTTGGGATTTTTCTTAGAATTTTCTGTACACTCTTCCATTTTTACCCCTGTTAGTCATAACTTTCGGAATTTACAGTTTAGTCCGTGCTTGGACTTAGCTTCATATAATTCTCTCTTTGAGGTTTCTAACTTACCCTTTGGCCTGTATCTAGCCTCTTTTCTCTTTTTGGGCCTTCGAGACTTTACTGGAACCTCTAACCTTGATTATACTCGAGCCTCTGAAAACTTTTACTTTGCAGTTTAGTCCCTGAAACTGCTTTAACTTCCTTTCTCATCTTTAGAACTTCTGCTCACAGGGGTCTGGTAGCCTATTTAATTTAGGCTATTTTTGGAACTTCTAGGCCCAAAAGTCTGGATATTACAATAATTGCTAACTTACTGTTTGAGAGTGAGGTAGAGAGACTCTTGTCTGTTTTGAGGGAGCATAGAAGGGCAATAGGTTGGACACTAGCAGATATACCAGGAATTAGCCCTGCTGTGTGCAAACATAGAATTTTACTGAGTGAGGAATCAAAACCAGTGAGACAACCCCAAAGACGATTGAACCCTCTCATATTGGATGTAATTAAGAAAGAAATTACTAAATTGTTGAGTGCTGGGATAATATATCCAATTTCTGATAGTGAGTGGTTCAGTCTGGTACGTGTTGTGCCAAAGAAGAATAGGGTAACAGTAGTAAGGAATGAAAGGGATGAGTTAATTCCTACAAGGGTTCAAAACTCATGGCGTGTGTGCATAGACTATAGGAGACTTAATGATGCAACATGTAAGGATCACTTTCCTATACCCTTCATTGACCAAATGTTGGAGAGACTAGCTGGTAAATCACATTACTGCTTTTTAGATGGCTTTTCAGGCTATTTTTAGGTACCCATAGCCCCCGAGGATCAAGATAAAGCCACTTTCACATGCCCCTTTGGTACCTTTACTTATCGAAGGATGCCATTTGGGTTATGTAACGCTCCAGGCACCTTTCAAAGGTGCATGATGGTGATTTTTAGTGACCTTTTAGAGCACAATATAGAGGTTTTCATGGATGATTTTACGGTTTATGGGGAGAGCTTTGATCAGTGCTTGAATAGCCTAAGGTAGGCTCTAGAGAGATGCATAGCCAAAAATCTTGTTTTGAACTTTGAGAAATGTCATTTCATGGTGGGTAGTGGCATAGTGTTAGGTCACCTCATCTCTAGCAAAGGGATTGAGGTTGATAAGGCTAAAATTGAAATTATCTCATCTTTGCCTTACCCTACCTGTCTTAAAGATTTGAGATCTTTTCTTGGGCATGCAGGGTTTTATAGGCGCTTTATTAAAGATTTTAGTAAAGTTGCTTTGCCCCTTTCTACTCTTCTTACAAAGGATGTTGAATTTAATTTTGATGAAAAAAGTAGACATGCCTTTGATACTCTCAAGTCTATGCTTGTTTTACCTCCTATTTTGACTGCACCCAACTGGAATTTACATTTTGAACTCTCGTGATGCTTCTAATTATGCAATGGGTGCTATGCTTGGCCAGAAGAAGGAGAAGCAATCTAGAGTCATAGCCTATGCCTCTAAGACACTTGACCCAGCTCAAGTCAACTATACCACCACTGAGAAAGAAATGTTTGCCATTGTATTTGCTTTAGATAAGTTTAGACAGTATCTAATCAATTCTTGAGTGGTTGTGTATACAGATCATACAGCTATCTGCTATCTACTTAAAAAGCCATAATCTAAACCAAGATTGATCAGATGGGCTTTACTGCTTCAAGAGTTTGACATTGAGATTAAGGATAGACCCGGGGTAGTGAATCAAGTAGTCGATCACCTGAGTAGGCTATCGGAGGACACAAGGGGAGTAGATTCTTCTGACTTGACTTGTGACTCTTTTATTGATTCACTTTATGTTCTGTGGTTACTATAGAGCCTTGGTATGCTAATATTGTCAGTTATTTCATGTCTGGACTCACTCCTCCCTTTGTCTAGATTTCAGGCACAAAAACTTCGTAGCGAGTCAAAGTATTACATTTGGGATGCCCCTCATCTGTGGAGGATGTGCAGTGACCAAGTGATACGAAAGTGTGTGCCGGAGGAGGATTTTGAATCTATTATTTCAGCTTGCCATTCTATGGTTTGTGGTGGTCATTTTAGTACAAGGAGGACATCTAGTAAGGTCTTAGATTCTGGATTTTATTGGCCCACCCTCTTCAAAGATTCTTTTACATTTTGTAGATCATGTGACAAGTGTCAGCGATTTGGGGGGTTAGGAAAAAGACATGAGATGCCTCAACAGCCACTTCTGTTTTGTGAGATTTTTGAGGTTTGGGGAATTGACTTTATGTATCCAAATGGATTGAAGCTATACCTTGCAAAAAAGATGATGCCCCAACTGTTCATAGATTTCTAAAATCACATATTTTCTGTAGGTATGGGATTCCTAGGGCTGTAGTGAGTGATTGGGGAACACATTTTTGTAATAGGATAGTCAACAACCTGTTGTCCAAATTTGGTGTCACTCATAAAATCTCTACTGCCTATCACCCCCAAACCAATGGTCAAGCTGAAATATCTAATAGGGAAGTGAAGCATATTCTGGAGAAAATGGTTAAACCATCCAAGAAGGACTGGAGCTCACATTTAGAGGAAGCATTATGGGCTTATCGGACTGCATACAAATCACCCATTGGCATGTCTCCCTACCGCTTAGTTTTTGGGAAGCCATGTCACTTGCCAGTGGAGCTGGAACACAAAGCATATTGGGCGGTCAAGCAGTGCAACATGAATATAGAGTCTTCTGGCATGGAAAGGAAGCTGCAATTGCAAGAGTTGGAGGAGATTAGAGTTGAAGCTTATGAGAACTCCAGACTCTACAAAGAAAAGACCAAATTTATGCATGATCAGGGTATCTTGAGAAAGAACTTTAAGGAAGGTGATAAAGTGCTATTGTGTAAGGCTCGATTTACTTTCAAGCAAGGAAAATTCAACACCAGATGGGATGGGCCATACACAGTCACTAAAGCAAACAATTTCGGTATGGTGGAGCTACTACATGAGGAGACCAGGACCAGATTCAAAGTTAATGGCCATCTACTGAAGCTCTACCATGAGAATCAAAAGCCTCCTTAACTCCCTGGTTGTTTCTTTCCTTCACTCATTTACATGCTTTTGCTTAATTATTGATCTTGCTATGTTTAGTGCATTGTATGCTGAATGAGTGTGGGGGAGAAACCATTTCAGTAGGATAGTAGTGTAGTTGTAGTTTGAATTCAATAAGACCCCCTGCAAGTTCTGATCTTTATCCTATTTCATTTTGTGCTTGTTGGTAATATGGTACTTGTAATGAATTATATGAATCAGATTGATTGAGAAAGCTTGTTTGTGGTATAGTGCTTAATCATGGACTTATTGAGCACCCTTTTGATCTATTTTGATGCCCTTTAAAGTTTTTGAAGTATCCATCTACCTCTGTTGTTTGTGTGTTGTGTTTCTTTGTTGTTTGGGTGTTTCTGTGTTGTTCTGTGCTCTCTGTGATACTTCGTCGCGGCAAACCTAAGCTTTCGCCGCGACGAAGGTCACATGTTTCTGGGTGTTGCTCTCGGGATGGTTTTGCCGCGGCAAACTTATGCCTTCGCTGCTGCGAAACATCCCTCTCTCCCTTGTTTTCGTCTCAGGAAGGTTTTGCCACGGCGAACCCGCCATTCAGCACTGTTAAGTTTTTATTTTTACCCTATTTTTACTTGTGAAATTCCCTTTTTGCTCCTATTTCTGCCCCACCCACTCTCTTCTATTGAGCCCATTTCCGTCTTTTCCCCTCCCCATTCCATTAACCCCTCCTTCCCCACTTCTCTTTTAGTTTTTCACCCGAATAGTCACCCCTCACTCCCTTTCAAAAAACCGTCAATCCCCTTATACCATCAGAACCATCACCCCTTTCGCCATCGTGTGGATGCTCTGATTGCTGACTGGTTGAAATTCATCCTACCTCTCGAAGAGGAAGACCGTCAGAGCGAAGCTGGCATATCTGGAGCAGGCACTTCTGGTGCAAGACCATCCGGGTCTGGGGCAGATGATACTGGGACATAGCAGTAGCTCTTTGGTTGTGTTTTGTTTTCTTTATTGTTCTTTGTGTTTCTTTCTAGTTGGTGTAGCTGGTTACTTGTTAAACTTTTTGGATGTTACATTGTATGTTGTTTGACTCTTTGGCTACTGATAGCCTTTACAATTTACTGTTACTCTTACATTGGTCCCCACTTCTATTTTTTTTTCTTTTCCTCTTTGTTTTGCATGCAACCTATCACCTTTTCCCTCCTTTTTGTGAATTCGATGTGTTGTGCTTCAATTTCAATTGGACTTCACAACTTCCGGTTCACTTTGTGATTGGTTTGCCTATACTGGTTCAAACATTGAGGACAATGTTGTGTTTAAGTGTGGGGGCGGGACCTATTATGGATTCTAGCAAATAATTCTCATGCATCCATGCATCTATTTGATTTTGAGGTGTTTTTGAACTGATAAATTGGTTGAATTGTGAATATTTTGAACTTAGTTTTCTGAAGAGTTGAAAATTGCACTGAATACTGCTCTCTGTCGCCTTTCGCCGTGGCAAACATCTGATTTCGCCGCGGCGAAATCCCTTTTGTCAGCATTAATATTAGCTCTCGGCCATACTTCGCCGTAGCCAACTTATGTTTCACCGCGGCGAAGCAGGCCCTTTCTCCAGACTTGGCTCTCTGTGAGCCTTCCTACAGAGACCCCCATTCTTCGCTGTGGCGACCCCAAAAAAAAAGAGAGAATATTTTAAAAACGAAAAAAAATATTTTATAATAAAAATAAATAATAAATTCTTTGCAATTTTAGCTAATCTTCAGAAATTTTTCCTGGCTTAGATTCTTTATGCTCCTGCATCCCATTTAAAATTGATGGAAAGTTCAATTTGTACTAGTGCTTTTAGAAAACTTTCCATGCTTTTAAATAAGGGTTGAACTTGGACTAGTTATTCTCATGTTTTTGACAGATAGTAAATGATGATATGCTTTGAAATTAGGATTATGTGATTTTTAACCCTTGAGATTGATTAATTGAGATTTTAGCCTTGTTGGAAGGATTTTTGGGCCTAAAGTTATTAAATTGAGTGAATCTGCTTATTTCATATTTCTCTAGAACTTGTTTTAATTCTTAATCGAAGCTTAGTGAATCAAATTTTTGTAAAGATGATAGAGGCATTCGTTTTCAAACCCACACTTCCCAAACACAAACCCAATCATTTTACCATTGTAAACCCCTTTGGACCTTCATCTTGAGTACATGCATGCAATTATTTTGTGATTTAAAAAAAAAAGAGGAGAGTTGCTTAAAAAAAAGAAAAAGAGAAAAAGAAAAGAAAAGAATAGATAGAGAAATAAAAATAATAAAAATAAAAATAAGTAGCTTCTCTCCTTATGTTTGTTTAGGATAATTCTGTTTTAATAATTTGTACGCTTATACTCATTTCCGTTTTCATTCTCATTCCATTCATTTCATTTAGCCTTCATTCAAATTCTAACCCCTAAAAGTCCTCTTGATTTGCAAAGTTTGCTTCCTGTGGTGGAGAGGTAGAATTATTACAAGCCTATGGTAGAAATTGGATTGAGTAGACTTGGAGTGAAATAATCCCAAAACAAGTGAGTTAAGAGTGAAACACTTATCCGTGAGATAGATCTCTTTTGATCAATCTTTTGAGTTAATTGTCCATTGTGCTCAATTTTCTTAGCATATCCTTGTTTTACTGTTGTCACTCCTGTGAGAATTTCTTACTAATCTTCTGCTTTCATCTTTAAGCATGGTAGTGCTTCTTTTTGTGCTAGTATCTCTTTGAATTATTTTTGAGCTTTGTCCAGGAGTACAAAGGTCTAAGTGTGGGGGAATTTGATTGAGCTCAAATTATTCTTATCTTTTTATTACATCATTCATGGTTTTGTTGCATTTTCTAGCTCTTTTGGCTATAATTGAGCTTATTTTAGATCAAGAGTCCTTGCATTGAGTTAGTGTCTTTTTGAGGGTAAAATCATCATAATTAGTTATTAATTGTATTCAATTAATTTCTAGGACAATTGATGCCTTAAATTGTTGCTTTTCAGTATAGGACACCTGAGATTGGAGCCAAGATTGAAGACTCAAGGCACAAAGAGCAAAAAGAGGAGCCTCTGCCATGGTTCACCGCGGCACACTCTGCCTTCGCCACAGCAAACGTCTACCTTCAAGAATGAAACTCTCTGCCATGGTTTGCCGCAACGAATCCCTCGTATCAGCACAATCAGACCTTAACATTTCGGGAAAATTTGACTTGTCCACTTCCATGAACCGACCCAGACACGTCATATTCGGGTTAGAAACCCTATTTTCGGTATGAGTGAGGTCAGACACGGATATTCAGCCACCATCCACGTTTTTCTCTTCATCTTCTCTCATCTCTCCCACCATAACCCCAATCCGTCATCTTCCACTGTTATCTTCATCTATGGGCAACACTGAGTCAATTTCAATGGAGATGTTTCTGCACACCATGAGTGGCTAGGCTTTCTCCAGCTCTTGAAGATGGATGATTGGCATGAGTTCTAAGAGCTTAAAAGGGGAGTTTCAGTTTCATCTTAGTTTAGCTATGTATTTATGAATTCCTAGGTCTAGGATTTGTAAATTCTTAGTGAAAGACTTTGATTGATATGTAATCATTAGTTGATGATTCATATTTGTAGTTGGATTGGTTAATGTTGGATTTCATGCTTCAATATATGTAGTTACATATATGTTCTTTGTAGCTTTCTTGATTCTCTTCATCTTGCATGGTCATGTTTTGATGATGAGTTGATTTTCTGTTGCATTGAACCATTTGCATTAATCATTCTTAATTACACATTAGGGAAGCTTAACAATGTTTTCATTAATGAGTTCATTAATGTAGGCATTGGACTCAATGAGTTATTGAGGTTATTATCAAGAAAACCTAATGAATTTCTAAAACTCCCACATCTTGAGAGAACTATGATTGCCAAGAATCCATTTTCAAGAGGTTTTATCAATTGATTCAGTACTTGATTTCCATCCATTTAATCTTAATCTCCCAAAAATCCAAAAATACATTTACATTCTTTTGCATTTTATCTTAATTACAAGTCTTAATGAAAACCCCCAATCTTTTCCAGCTCAATTTGCATAACCATGGCATTTAGTTAATCTAGGATCATAATTTCGGCTCCACAAGTGAAACGACCCGAGGTTGTGCCTATAGTACAATCCTTGGATAAATTTTGAAATTGGCCCCAAGGTGTAAGCAAAGATAGTCTAGGCGATTTTCACTAATACAGAGAGAGTACTCTTGACGTGCTCCAGACACCTTTATTGTTGATTAGACTGAGCTCAATTCTATTCTAGTCAATGAAGGAAAGAAAGGAGATATGCCGTTAAAGTAAAGAGAAATGACAGTGTACACCGAAAAGAATAGATAAAAGTGGTATTAAGAGAACCCAAAAATGCCATAATATAGAAAAATACCATGAAAATAGGTACACTGTTGTGGTATTATTATGAAAGAATGAACTTAAAGTATAGGAAGAATGTGAGCAGTAGTGACAAAATGCTTAAGAGCAAAGGCTATGCTCATGTAAGCGACAGAAAAGTATAAAACGACAAGTCGTGTAAGTATGGAGCCCAAGGTTGAAACCTAGAAATGAGGTATAATGAAAAGTTGAAGAGGTCAAAGTTAAGTATAAGTAGGGATATTCTCCTTAGTTAACCTCTCATTAAGGGTAAGAATAGAGGTTTGACTTGAAATTTCAAGGACGAAATTCTTTTGAGAGTGGGAGAATTATAACATCCCGAATTTTATGCCTAAAAGTACCAGAAATAGCCTGAATTGGATAGGCTACCAGACCCACTTTTTAGCAGAAGTCTCAAAGATGAGAAAGGAAGTTAAAGTAGTTTCAGGGACTAAACTGCAAAGTGAAAATTTTAAAGGACTAAAGTGTAATCAAAGTTAGAGGCTCCAGTAAAGTCTCGAAAGCCCAGAAAGAGAAAAGAGGCTAGATACAGACCAAAAGTTGAGTTAGAAGCCTCAAAGAGATGGTTTTATGAGGTTAAGCCTAAGCAGGGGTAAAACCGTAAATACAAAAAGTTACGGCCATCAGGGGTAAAAATAGAAAGTACATAGAAAATTCTAAGAAAATCCCAAAAAATGGGAAATAATATTCTAAGGCTCTTTTGTGAAGAGAGATAATGAAAATACCCCTGAGATAACTTAAAAGGAATTTATAAGTTTATGACTCAGTTTGAGATGTAGAGGTAGATTTAATTGTTTTGAGTTATAAGGAAACCTCAGAAAATTATGGTAAAATGGGGATATATGATCTAAGAGACTGTAGAAAATTATAAATTAGTCTCATTCCTAGAAGACCAGCAAAATGGCTTTAAGAATACTTAAAAGCTAGTTGTGCCGAAAAAGGGCATTTTAAAGAATGATTTTTAAGTGGGGCTACAGGTTGAGTTATGGCCTGAGAAAATTCACAGATTTTCTCTACAATATGAGGAATTTTATGATATTTTTGGATGAGTTTTTGAAACTTTGGATTGAATAAAATGCCCTAGTTAAATATTAAATAAATTTTGTCTCCTAAATAGAAGACAACCAGAGAAAATATCTAAGGGCCATCATGACGATGCTGACTCGACATGCTGAGTCACCAAGCATAATCATGACACCTACGAGTCATCATGCTGAGTCGCTAAGCGTAATCATGACACCTACGAGTCATAATGCTGAGTCACCAAATGCAATCATGACACCTACGGGTCATTATGCTGAGTCAACAAAAGATATTTATAGACAGCATAAAAATCAGAACGCAGTACTGGAATATTTTAGACAGGTCTTCATCTACCCGTTATATTAAAATCTCTACTATATGACTCAGTAAGGTTAAGTAGCTTGTCAGTAGATCTAATTATTTTCATCTATGCCCCTCTAAGATGGCGCCATATATGTACCTTTTATTGGCCAGAATTTTAAGAAGTTATCCCGGTGGTACAGGATAAGTCAGGATCCAAAAAGTATTCGATACAGTGCAAGATTGGCTTGATAGGTGGAGAAATAATTAAGGAAATAGTTTTGCACAAATTTTTCATTTATTTCCTTCCTATTTTAATGCCAAGTTGATGAATGGGCATGAAAGGAATTGTTCAAGTTGTTAGAAGAATCTAGAGCAACCAAGAAGAGTATAAAAGAACCTAGAGGGAACTAGAAATCTCTAGAAGCATCTACAAGCTTCTTGAAGTCATGACTCACCAAGACACTTGTCATCTTCTTAGGCTATATTGCTTAAGATGTGTACACATGAAAGGGTGGTTGAATGGAGAGCTAAGATGAACTCTTATTCAAGAAGGGCATGTGTGGCATTATGGAAAGTATGAAGCCTATAAATACCCACCATCCATAGTTTATTTTCATGCAAGACCATTTTAAGAGGGGAAACTCTTGCAAAATCAAAACTAGAGAGAGAAAGAAGAGAATTCTAGAGAGAGGAAGTGACTTGGAACCAAGGTAAGGCTTCCAAACTTCTCTGTGTTGGTTTATGATAGTTATGTGTTGATTTTATGATAGTTTGATTATGTTGGGAAGTCATTTTCCTAAGGGGAAGTACTACCCAAATTTTATCAAAATGATAGGGAATAATTTTACAAAGCTAGAACATCAATCCAAAATTAAGAGGAAAGGGTTAGGTTCAAGAAGGTTAGTCTTGAACTTTATATAATCTCTTGGCCCTAATGGATTGTATGACCCATGTGATTATGTTTAGGACCTTGGAACATTCAAGAGGATGTTTGATGATGTTGACCAAAAGCCCTTGTGGCTGGGAAGTCAAGGGAATCAAAAGAAAAGCAAGAGGAAAGCTTGAGGTACAAGGCAGTGAACTTACCCTTTATGTGCTTGATGTGGTATCCTCACGTGTTAGTTTGTATTTGTTGTTTGAATGATGTTGTGACGTGATTATGGTTGCTTGAAATGCTGTTTTTAATATGTTCCCATCGCCATGCATTTTTATACCAAGTATAAAACATGATGGCATGTCACTAGTTAACTTAAGTTTATGAAAAACTACATACCACACACTAGCATCCATCTTGTGCATGTATGTGGTAATGTTTGCTACTGAGATTCCCCCAAATCTCACCCCTCCCTAACCAACCATTTAGATCAATCAACAATGGGCCATAATTGCATGAGAAGCAAGGAGAAGTAAGCGGAGAATTTTTCTTGTTAATGGATGAGATTGTTGATGAATGTATAATTCTCCTATTTTGTAAACTATGTTATGGATGCCAATGATGCCATGTATTTAATTATAATGTTTATAGAATGAATAGAAATGTATGAGAATGAATGGGAAAGAGTAAACCCAAGTTGTGTATGTCAAAGAAATAAGAGAATTAAAGTAAAGAGTAGTTAAGGGGTAAAACGTAGGTCCCAGGGCAGTGAGTTTGTAGCTTCATTTTGGCCTATCAAATGAATGAGTTTAGCCACGAGATTTGGCATACTTGTAGTACACATCCCAAGATTTAAAATGAGAGGTAGATCACCTTAATTGGACATGTACACAAGCATATACGAATTTTCAAATTTGAGGCAGAGAATATGAAAGTTCCAAATTTTACCAAATGAACAATAATCTTTATTGATTAAACTATACGAACTGGGCAAGGATAAGTCTAATTGGATATTTTTCCCTTAAATAGATTTTAAAGATATTTTCATATAATTTTAGAACATCTCAATACAATTTTTATGGAATTAGTTATGAGTTTTTGAAGTTGGCCAAGATTTCAGTGAAATGTGAGTAGTGCACAGAAGCATTCTGTGACTTGAGGTCACAACCTGAGAAGTTGAGGTCAAAACCTAAAGGCAAAGATGGCCTCTGTGACTTCAAGTCATGACCTGAACTGGGAAAATGAAAAAGTCTTAAGTTTTTAAGCCTTTTCTCAAACTTAAGGGTCATATAAAGTTTCAAACGTGAATTTACATAACTTGTAGTCTTCAAAAGTGATTCTGAATGCTTCTGCAAGGCAAGTTAATTGGTATAAACTTAAGGTGTTACAGACGATAGAAAAGATGGTTTGAGGACTGAAGCAGTACTTAAGAGAGATGATCACTTCTAAGCAGTTTGAGCACTTCAACAAGGTAGTTTAGGCCTGCAGAATCGCAGAGAACAGCCTAAACCATCATTTAATGGTTAAGTCTACTCCCGAGTTGGAGAGGGGAGATCGGGGTGGTACCTCTTTTAATACCAACAAAAAGAGAAAAAGGCTATGGGATAATCGAAGGAACAAGAAGGGAGGCAAGCCACTGAAGGGCAAGGAATACCCAACCTATGACAAGAGTCACGGTACAGACCGTGTATGGCAGGACAAAATGTCTATTACACTTGTGACAAGCCCTGACACTTCTTAAGGGAATGCCAACAGAATATAGAAAAGCCAAGACCATTCACCCAAGGATGAGTATTTGGCCTCACAGGGGAAGAAGGCCGGAAGTCTCCGGAAATAATCCAAGGTACGATCATTATTAACAACTCCCGGTGATTGTAATGTTTAATTTGGGTGCTAGTCATTCTTTTATCTCGTATACCTGTGTTAAAAGACTTGGCTTGATTATGAACACACTGCCTTATGACATATATGTGTCCACACTAACACACTCTAAGGTAGTTACATCCGATGTGTGCTTAAACTATATAGTTTGTTATGAGCACTGTTGTATTGCCTTAGATTTGATATGTATGTCTTCCGTGAAATTGATGTGGTAATTAGATTGAATTGGTTGTCATCCTATAGCATCTTGCTGGACTGCAAGGATAAAACCCTGATCCTCCCCCCAAGAGAAATAGAGATGAACCCAGAAGTTACGTTAAACTTCATCACAGATGTAACATCCAAACTTTTAGGCCTAGAAGTACCAGAAATAGCCTGAATTGGATAGGCTGCTAGACTCCTTGGAGCAGAAGTCCCAAAGATGAGAAAGGAAGTCAAAGCAGTTTCAAGGACTAAACTGCAAAGTAAAAGTTTTTCAGGGGCTTCAGTATAATCAAGGTCAGAGACTCCAGTAAAGTCTCGAACGCCTAGAGAGAGAAAAGAGACTAGATATAGGCCAAAGGTTGAGTTAGAAGCTTCAAAGAGAGGATTATATGAAGTTAAGTCCAACCAGGGAGTAAACTGTAAATTCTGAAAGTTATGACCAACAGGGATAAAAATGAAAGAGTACATAGAGAATTCCAAGAAAATTTCAAAAAAAAAGGGAAATAATATTCTAAGGCTCTTCTATGAAGAGAAAAGAAGAAAATACCCCTGAGGCAGTTTCAATGGAATTTATGAGGTTATTGCCGGTAAAAAGTATACCATTTGAGGTAATTATTTAAAATAGCAAGAGAACTCAAAAAATGTATATAAAAATGATATTAAATGGTTAGAAGGTTGTACTAATTTATAAAATTAGTCCCACAACCAAAAGGCCAGTGGAGTGGCTTTAATAAATTAAAGAGCCGGTTTTGCCGATAAAAGGGTATTTTAGTACATGAATTTTATACAAGGCTTAAAGGAAGTGTTATGGCCTAAGAAAATTCATAGATACTCTCTAGAATTAAAGGGAATTTATGGGTCTGACAGAAAATAATTACAGAGTCCAGAGCACTGTAATTATAGAAAAGAAGTTAAACCCAGAGTAAAAGTGCACCGATAAAGTGTTAATCAGAGTCTTACACTTTACTTGGCCCACAAGTCGGCACTTGTCAAGCCTTTAATGGATGGTAATTAAAGCTTTCCAAGTGTCAAGCTACCAATGGAGAGGATCTTGACTTTGGAATGTAATTATATTATGAATTAAGTTAATTAAAAGAGAGGTTTCAAGAAGGCTTAGGCATTTGACACTTGGACTTTCATTAAATGCGATAGATGAGATATTTTGAGAGCACAAAGGAGCTCATCTCTCCCCTAAATCAGATGGGAATTTCATCCAAGGCAAAGAGGAGAGGAAAAGAGAGGGTTTTGGAAGGAGAACCAAGAAAGCTATCAACTTTGGTCATCAATCAAGGAGTCAAGGTGAGATCTTGGTTCTAGATGTATTCTTGTCTTGTTTTCCTTCACTTTTAAGGTCAAAAAATCTGTCTTCTCTCCCTTTTGATGGCTGGTCGAAATGGTTGATGAGTGGGGAAGGGAGTTTGGTTGTTAGATCTTGCTAGAACACCTCAAAGTATGGTAGATCCAAGTGGATCTATGTGAAAATTAGAAGAATTACGTGCTGATTTGATGCCTATTTCGAATTAGTTACTATTCATATCTGATTCTAAAATTTGGCATGTTTAAATTACACTCTGTGAGCTTTAAATCCATGGATAGAACACTTCATTTGGATATGTGTACGATTTATGGTGATTTTTCAAAGTTAGGGTTTGAAATCTAGAAACAGTGTTGAACTTTTGGGAGAGTGTTGAATTCCGTACAATTCTAGTACTTTCAGCATAGAATTGGCTCCTGAAACTATTTTTCCTTTAAATTTAACTTGAGGAGGTTTCAGTGAGACTTGGAAGCACTCAATTTGGATTTTTCTAGATTTAATTATGAATTTTCAAAGTTGAGCAAAAAAATTCTGGAGATTTTGCGTGAACAGTACCCGCGAACCAAAATTTCCAGATTTGGTGTTCTTGAATCTAAGGCCATCTAAAGTGGTCCTAATTGACAAGAAATGGATCTTAAGGATGGGAAATGATAAGATTTATATTAGAAAAGTTAGAAAGAAAGCCCTAAGACTAAGAGAAAGGGGTTGAGGTTCAAGAAAGCTAGTCTTAAACTTTATGTAATCTAATGGTCCTAATGGATTGTGTGATCATTATGGTTATGTTTAGGACCTTTGGAACATCCAAGAGGATGTTTGGTGATGTTGACCGAATGCCCACACGGTTGGAAAGTCAAGGGAGTCAAAGGAAAAGCAAGAGGAAAGCTTGAGGTACAAGGCAGTGAACTTACCCTTTATGTGCTTGACATGGTATGCTCATGTGTTGGTTTGTATTTGTTGTTTCAATGATGTTGTGACATGATGATTGTTGCTGGAAATGCTGTTTTTAATATGTTCCCATGGCCATGCATTTTTATACCAAGCATAAAGCATGATGGCATGTCAGTAGTTAACTTAAGTTTATGAAAAACTACGTACCATACACTAGCATCCATCTTGTGCATGTATGTGGTAATGTTTGCTACTGAGATTCCCCCGAATTTCACCCCTTCGTAACCAACCATTTAGCTCAATCAATGATGGGCACTAGTGGCATGAGAAGCAAGGAGAAGAAGTGGAGAATTATTGATGCTAATGATTGATACTAATATTCAATGTATAATTCTCCAATGTTATAATTATGTTGTGAATGCCATGTATTTAATTATAAAGCTTATGGCATGTAGAGGAATGTATGAGCATGAATGGGAGAAAGTAAGCCCATGTTAGGTATGCCAACGAAATAAAAAGAATTAAAGTAAAGAAATGTTAAGGGATAAAACGTAGGTCATGGAGCAGTTAGTTTTGAGCTTCAGTTTGACCTATCATATGAATGAGTTAAGCTATGAAATTTGGTATACTTATAGTGCACATCCCAAGCTTTCAAATGAGTGGTAAATTACCTTATTTGGATGTGTATACGAAGAGATATGATTTTTCAAAGTTAAGGTGCAGAATCTGGAAAGTCTAGATTTTACCAAACGAATAGTAATCTTAATCCAATAAAATGTATGTTTTCAATGAGGATGAGTTCAGTTGAATATTTTTCCCTTAAAGAGAATTGAAAGAGCTTTCTGTAGAATTTTGGAACACCTCTATACGATTTTTCTAGAATTAGTTCTGATTTTTCAAAGTTGGACTTGTAATCTGAAAACTGGACAGCGAACAGTAATTTTCCAAAAATTAACGTCCAAGTTGAAATTTTTAAGTGTAAGACCATCCAACATGGTCTGGAATGGTTCTAAATGAATGCTAAGGTACTATATAAGTAAGGTGTGACAACAGAAGCCAAAGCGGGCAATGCTATGATGAACGGAGCTAGGTAGGACTAGTAGAGGTTAAGAGAAAAGTGCGTTCATCATGATGAACTAAGGGAATTAGTAGTGATGAACAAATATAGAAGTGATTACCAAATGAGGTGGTAACTTTAATCGCTACAAACAAGAATTGTGGTCACGACGAACAAACACAATAACTCTCAGATGTTGAGATGGTAAACTTGTCACATCCAGTAATATCGCAATTAGGAATAAGAAATATTCCTAAATAATTAAGGGTCAAAAATGACAAGGAGAAATAGAAGAATTGTGGTGGAAAATAATTATTATAGTTTTCTAAGCCAATTATGAAAAGCTTGACTAATTAAGGAAAATTAGTCAAGAATAATTATAGAAAAATATTTTCAAGTCTCAGAAAATTAAGGAAAAATAAGAAAAATATTCCTTGAGAATTATATGGGATTATTAAATTAGTTTTATGACCAAACTGCCCTTAGGGAAACTACAAAGGAATTTAACGGCAATTTAAGCTAGTTTAAGGTCCTTTATTTGGAAAATTCCAAATAAATATTTTTAAGAAGGATAAAATCCCAAGAAAATTCCTATGATATCCCAAGGAATTATAAGAGATTATGAACTTAAAAGAAGACCCTCAAGTATCCAGATTTTTCCCAATTCCTTTGAAAAGAGGAAAAATCACTAAAGAGAAGGAAAATAGTTTTCCTTTTTATTTAATTATTGGGAAATTAAATTTGAGACAAAGAGGGCAATTTGGGAAGATAAAAATGAGGAGAATAATTTATAGATCTGACAGAAAATAATTACAGAGGCCACAGCACTGTAATTATAGAAAAAAATTAAACCCGAGTCAAAGGCACCGATAAAGTGTTAATCAGAGTCTTGCACTTTACTTAGCCCACAAGTTGCCACTTGTCAAGCCTCTAATGGATGGTAATTAAAGCTTTCCAAGTGTCAAGCTACTAATGGAGAGGATCTTGACTTTGGAATTTAATTACATTATGATTTAAGTTAATTAAGAGGGAGGATTAAGACTAAGTAGGCTTATGACACTTGGTATAACATTAATGATGGTTGGTGGGATATTTTGTGTGCATTGAATGAGCTCTTCGTTCCCCCTAAATCTGATTATGGTTTGGCCAAGGTGAGCGCAAGAGAGAAAAGAGAGAGTTTCAAGTGGAAATCAAGGGAAAGCCATCAACTTTGATCAACCAACCAAGCTTCAAGGTTAGTTTTTGTTCTTAAGTTGTTCTCCACCTTGTTTGCTTGGGTTGTATAGTTGAAAATCATAGTTTCCCTTCTCTTTTGATGCTGGCTAGAACATATATATTATAGAGGAGGAAGTTTTATGGTTCAATCTTGCTAGAACACTTCAAAGCATGTTAGATCCTAGTGATTACAAGTGGTTGTAAGTTGATTTTAAAGTGTTTTCTTTGCCATGTTGCTTGAGTTTCATTTTGTCCAAAGCTAGATCTGGACCCTAGTATGTGTTTTTCAAAGTTGTGAGGCTTCCATTGTGCTCAAAATGAAAAATGGTGTAGGGTAAACCTAAAGAACAAGTGTTGGAAGCCATAGAATCAAAGTTACAATTTTTGGATAAGGAACCCTAATGGTTCAGCCAAGCTGAAACTGAAAGAGGAAGTTTTATTTTCTTAAATCTAAGTAGATATTTTGAATCTACATGAAAAACCATGTAGGAAAAGGTCAAGAGGGAATTTTTAGGGTTTATGGAAACCAACTCTAGAAATTCAAGAACAAAGATAGAAGCTTGAAGGGGTTTAGGAGTTATTTGGATTATGTTATTGATTTTTATAAGGAACGGTTGATGATTCTTGCTGCCATTTTTCTGGATTGCCATGTTAGGGTTTGGCATTTGAGGAAGCAAGAAAGAAGGACAAGAAAATCAAAGAGCATTGGATTAAGGTAGTAAGATTTAATTGACCTTAATGTTGAATGTTGCATTGATTGCTATGCAATTTCATGTGCTATTATGTGGTTGAACTAAATGATGAGGATGATGATGATTGTGTAGCTATACTCCTTGCTTTATGTGCCTTGGCTATTACATGTTAGAGTGCTACATGTATGAGGTAAAATAGTTCCCTATTAATAGCAAAAGGTTGAAATGCTTGTAATTGATGCATGTTAATGTTTTGGTTGATTGGTCTTGCTACTGGGATTTCTCAAAATCTCATCCCCCAAATATAATGAAACACTTTAGGGCATGAAACTCTCAAGAGCAAGCTACAGATATGAGGCTAAGTTATGGTGTTGCACCATAAAAATTCGTGGACATTTGGTTATGTATAAATATCAATGTTTGGTATAATCCCTAAGCAGGACGTTAGTTTAGAGCCACGTTTCATTAAGTTACCGAACTAATCTCTGCACAAAATTTAGTATGCTTAGAGTTGACGTCCCGAGCTTCAAATTGATAGGCATAACGTTAAAGATGGCAGAGTATACAATTTTTAATTATTTTTCAAAGTTAAGGTTCAGAATCTGGAAAAAGGATTTTTGCCAAATGAACAGAGGTGAATTTCACAAAAACCTGACGTTTTTTCAAATGGAATTGGTTCATAAGATTATTTTTCCTTGAAAAAGCATTCAAAGAGATTTTTATAGAATTTTGAACCACTCCATTTCAATTTTTTTGAAATAAGTTATGAATTTTTGAAGTTAGGCCAGAAAACTGGATTTTTAGCCGATGAACAGTAAAAATCCGAAAATCAGCATTTTTCATGAATTTTTTGAGCCCAGGACCAGCCAATGTAGTCTAAAATGGTTTTAGTTAAACCCTAAGCAGATCTGATAGTAAGGTGTGACATTTTTGGTATCAGAGCGAAGGTTCTGGCATAGGTAGAACGCTCTGCTTGAGTTTATGTGTTAGATATCAGGGTTAGTTAAGGAAAATTGACATATGGTTGTAAGGGTCATGATGGAAAACACAATGGATTGGGACACAAGATCCGAGAAGTCGATCAATGACTAGGATGTTAATATGACCAATCTCACCAAAGAGGATCTGATGGGATGGACTATAGGGACTGCTAGCCCAGGATACTCAACAAAGGAGTCTAACAATTATCAAGAGTATGGGGCTAACCTTTTAGGGGTTACTATTGAGGATTTAATGAACCTTCCTAGACCCAGTAACCTGGTGGATCCCACAATTGATATGTATCAGAAACCAGTAGACCCTAGTTGTGACATTCAGTCTTGCAGACAACTTGTTACCCCGAGTGTACACCCAAGTGACATCCCCGAACCTAGTACCAAGCCAGGGATACCCCTGACACCCAGAGTACCTATCCCTGTTCCAACTAAGCATAAGATCCGTAGTCAAGATCAATTGAGAGAGAAGTTGGAATTCTTGGGTTGACATATCAGGAAAGATAATGATGAGTAAGACCCAAACATTTACCTAGAATACCTTCAAGGAGTGAAGGTGTTATATCAGACTCATGGATTGGGTAACCCTTATCTAGACACCAAGGACTGGATTTTTACGATGACAGACATGCTTCAATATCTACCCTTCAGGGTATATCAGTTCTGTCGCCTGAATTAGATAGTGGATTTAGGTGTTAAGGATTACATCTAGCACCTTGAAAATTTTATTAAGATTCACTATTTTTAGATAGTCAGATCCTCGTAAAATTGATGTAGGACTTGTATTGTTACAGCTAATTGTAGTAGGTTAGTCTAGCATGTTTAATGACTATGTATGTTGAACTATATTGCTATGACTGATGCTTGAATGTTGTATTATGAATACTTATGTTGTTAAATGATATCCAAGCATGATGTTTATTTCTTGTTCCTCGGATATGCTATCCTTTTAGTTAGCGTATTAGTTAGAACTGATGAAATGCTTCACTGGAGAAACCCTCAGGACACGACGTAAAGGTCCCTTTCGATCTGCTACGATCAATTTTGGATCGCTTAGAATAGCAATAGAAGGCTATTAAAGGGTTGAGGACGGCACAAGCTAGCCAGGAACAAGAAAAAGAAGCCGTAATAGTAGCAACGGTAGCAATGGCAGTAGGTAACCTCAATAGGAGGCAGCCAGAGGAAGAAAGCTCAACAGCGCAAGCAACGGGACAATTGCCTAGACCGACAATACCAGCAGTAGACCCTGACAAAGACAGCATCCAGTAGTGGATGACTAGCTTCTGCAAGCACAATTCGCCATCCTTCGATGGAGTGTTTGACATTCAAGCAGCAAAAGATTGGATCATCTGCTTGGAAAAGATTTTTCAAGTTCTGGATTGTCCGATTAAGCATAAAGCCCAAATGGCTATTTACCAGCTAGAAAAGGATGCTGATCATTAGTGGAAGAATACCAAGATTCTTCTGGATGCTCGGAACACAAGAGTAACATAAGAAGTGTTCCCGGAGCAGTTTTACGAAAAGTATTTCTGAGATCAATTAGGGGCGAAAAGGAAGCAGAATTCCTAACCCTAAAGCAGAGGAATAACGAGTCATTTGATGAGTACTTAGCTAAGTTAGATGTCTCTCACACTATTTTGGTTACTAGCGTTACCAAAATGATAGAAGATAGATGACCAAAAAGATGGTCAGAGGACTAAAGCAATCCTAAAAGGAGATGATTGCTCCCAGACAGTTCAAGCACTTCAACAAGGCAATTGAGACCTGCCGAATTACAAAGAATGGCTTGAACCATCATTTGATGATTGAGCCTACTCCCAAGTTCAAGAAGGGAGATCAGGGTGGCACCTTTTCTGATGCCAGCAGGAAGAGAAAGAGGCCATAGGGCAACCGAAAGTGTAAAAAGGGAGGTAAGCCCTCAAATGGCAAGGAATGCCTACCTGTGGTAAGAGTCAGAGTAATAGACCATATATGGCCAGATAGAATGTCTACTATACTTGTAGTAAACTTGGACACTTCTTAAGAAAATGTCCGCAGAGTACAGAGAAGGCAAGCTCACGCACCCAAGGACGAGTATTTGTCATCACAAGGGAAGAAGCCTGAAAGTCTCCGGAATCTAAGGAATGATCATTCTTAACAACCCCCCAGTGATTGCAATGTTTAATTAGGGTGCTAGTCATTCTTTTATTTTGCATACCTGAGCTAAAAGACTTAGCTTGATGATGAATACGTTGCCTTATGACATGCATGTGTCCACACCAACACAACAGAGGACAATTACATCTGATGGGTGCTTAAACTGTGTAGAGCACTGTTATACTGCCTTAGATTTGATATGTAAGCCTTCCATGAAGTTGATGTGGTGATGAGATTGAATTGGTTGTTATCCCATAATGACAATGACAAGACCCTGATCCTACCCCCAAGAGAAATGGAGTAAATCCGGAAGTGAGTTAAACTTCACCACGGAAGCCCAGACAGGCAATGGTATGATGAATGAAGCTACCTAAGACTAGCAGAGATTAAGGGAAAAGTGTGTTTTGTCATAATAAACCAAGAGAGTTAGTGGTGATGAACAAATACGAAAGTTATTACCAAAGGAGGTGGTAACTTCTATCGCTGCAAACAAGGGTTCTGGTCATGACGGATGAACACAATAAATGTCAGATGTTGAGGTGGTATCTCAACAAGACGTAACAACTTTTAAAGGTCACAAAGAGTAAGATAAGTAAAAGCCAGGAGGAGAACAGTAGCCATTAATTAGAATTATCAGATTCCCCCTCAAGAGGAAGAGTAATGATAAGGAGTTGAACGAGACAGTTAGGGGTTGAGTCTTTACACCATTAAGAAGGTGTAAGTGGCAACCTAAGCTAGACAAACTCTTACAGCCTCGTTAAGGCTAGGGCACCATGATAAAGTAGCTATCTCAAGTCTTGGAATAGATGAATAGGAACTTTGAGATAGTGAAGTCAAGATAAAGAGCCCTAGTGAAATGTCTTAAGGATCAAGAAGAAGAGGACGAGACAAATGGCTATGCAGGGAACTAGCTTAGAGGTTGGCATGTTCCCCTTAACGTTAAGAGATACTCAGTCACTTGAAGTTTAGGTTGAGAGGCACCCTTTTCAAGGGATAAGTTCTTGGCTAGGAATCTTCCTAGAGAAAATGGGAATTGATCCTTCAAGTTAAAATTTATGTTGCTCAAGATGGAGCAAGGTACTCCATCTGAGCAGGAAAGGGAAGCAGCCGAGGCAAGGCAAACGGAGTTGACCTTACCCAATGGAAGTATGACTAGCCAAGAATGAAGCTAGGCTTAGATGTACCTGAGCTTACCAGAGTACTAGAGCAAGTAGAAAGAAGAAGAACGTCAAAGACCTCTACCTATAACTTCCAAAAGCAACTGCGAACAGAAAGAGAGGCTTCCTTTTTAGGGATGAGATGCCTCGTTGGCGCGCTACAGACATAGTAACCAGTAAGAGCTCACACTTCTTGCATTGGAAATGCCAGGCATTATGCATGTTAGTGTACGCTTCTATTGAAAGATAAAGTGGAGGGAAGAGAAGTTGTATAAGTCTTCTCTCTGTGCCGTTCTAAAATAGTAAGAAATGGTAAGAGCAGCTGAAGGAATAAGAGAACTCCTAAGATAGATTGGCTTAGGCACCTAAAGAGACAAATAGGTAGCCTAAAGAATTGACATGAAGTCTAAGAGAATGGTATTGGTTCTTGGAACAGTTTTGGGGAATTATCAGTTAGGTGACCAACTGAGGGGAGGTGACTATACTTAGTCCTATGGTCAAAAGTCTCCCAGAGATCTTAAGAGCATGGTACCACTTTAGGAAGATAAGGACCAGGGATAAGTTAAGGATATGGAAACCTCCTTCAGTTGTAAACCGATGCCGAGAGAGTACCCACGACTTCCTTCCAGAAAACCTTATCATTAATTAGGCTGGATTCAATTTCCTTCCGATTGACAGAGGAAAGCCAAAGTTAGAGGAGTTAGAGCCATAAGACCTGAAAAAGAGACATTTAGGCTAGCTCTAGATATAGAAAGAACCATGTGCTGCAGTGACAGGCTAAATATTGATAGATAGATCCTTAAGATGAGGCAAGAGACAAGAATATAAGCTAAAAAGACCCAACTAAAGATAGATCAGGAAAGGGGTCTAAAAAAAAGCAAAGTACCAGGGTGAGCCTATCAGAATTAGTGCCTCAGTTTCCCGTTAACACTGTCTAGTTAAGTGTTTCAGGCAAGAATAACCCAAAGAAAGTGTGACCCCGGGAAGTAATGTAAGAAAGTGCAAAAGCCAAACATGTTAGCCATTTTGGCAAAAATGCACTAAGTCCAGCAGATAATGAAAGATAAAAGTTAAGAAAGCTATTAGGCTACTGAATGCCCTAAGCAGTATGGCTCCAGACTAAGACCCGAGATTTACTTGAAGTTTTGGGAGGTCCTTATGAAAGAAATGGATACTACTCTCTCAACTTCAGTATAGCCTACCATCCTGAGACGGATGGGCAGGCACAAAGAATGATATGGATATTAGAAGATATGCTACATGCACATATGCTTGATTTCGACGATAACTAGGATGTGTACTCACCATTAGCCGAATTCGCTTAAGATGATAATTTCCATTCAAGTATTTGAATGGCGCCATATGAAGCACTCTATGGGAGGAAGTGTCACATCCAGTAATATGGCAATTAGGAATAAGAAATATTCCTAAATAATTAAGGGTAAAAAATGACAAGGAGAAATAGAAGAATTGTGGTGGAAAATAATTATTATAGTTTTCCAAGCCAATTATGAAAAGCTTGACTAATTAAGGAAAATTAGTCAAGAATAATTATGGAAAAATATTTCCAAGCCTCAAAAAATTAAGAAAAAATAAGGACAATATTTCTTGAGAATTATGTGGGATTATAAAATTGGTTTTATGACCAAACTACCCTTAGAGAAATTACAAATGAATTTAAAGGAGATTTAAGCTAGTTTAAGGTCCTTTATTTGGAAAATTCCAAATAAATATTTTTAAGGAGGATAAAATCCCAAGAAAATTCCTATGATATCCCAAGGAATTATAAGAGATTATAAAATTAAAAGAAGACTCTCAAGTATCCAGGATTTTTTCCAATTCCTTTGAAAAGAGGAAAAATCACTAAAGAGAAGGAAAATAGTTTTCCCTTTTATTTAATTATTGGGAAATTAAATTTGAGACAAAGAGGGCAATTTGGGAAGATAAAAATGAGGAAAATAATTTATGGATCTAATAGAAAATAATTACAGAGGCCACAGCACTGTAATTATAGAAAAGAAATTAAACCCGGAGTTAAAGGGCACCGATAAAGTGTTAATCAGAGTCTTGCACTTTACTTGGCCCACAAGTTGCCACTTGTCAAGCCTCTAATGGATGGTAATTAAAGCTTTCCAAGTGTCAAGCTACCAATGAAGAGGATCTTGACTTTAGAATTTAATTACATTATGATTTAAGTTAATTAAGAGGGAGGATTAAGACTAAGTAGGCTTATGACACTTGGCATAACATTAATGATGGTTGGTGGGATATTTTGTGTGCATTGAATGAGCTCTTCCTTCCCCCTAAATCTGATTATGGTTCAGCCAAGGTGAGAGCAAGAGAGAAAAGAGAGTTTCAAGTGGAAATCAAGAGAAAGCCATCAACTTTGATCAACCAACCAAGCTTCAAGGTTAGTTTTTGTTCTTAAGTTGTTCTCCACCTTGTTTGCTTGAGTTGTATGGTTGAAAATCATAGTTTTCCTTCTCTTTTGATGCTGGCCAAACATATATATTATAGAGGAGGAAGTTTTATGGTTCAATCTTGCTAGAACACTTCAAAGCATGTTAGATCCTAGTGATTACAAGTGGTTGTAAGTTGATTTTGAAGTGTTTTCTTTACCATGTTGCTTGAGTTCCATTTTGGCCAAAGCTATATCTGGACCCTAGTATGTGTTTCTCAAAGTTTTGAGGCTTTCATTGTGTTCAAAATGAAAAATTGTGTAGGGTAAACCTAAAGAACAAGTGTTGGAAGCCATAGAATCAAAGTTACAATTTTTGGATAAGGAACCCTAATGGTTCGACCAAGCTGAAACTGAAAGAGGAAGTTTTATTTTCTTAAATCTAAGTAGATATTTGGAATCTACATGAAAAACCATGTAGGAAAAGGTCAAGAGGGAATTTTTAGGGTTTATGGAAACCAACTCTAGAAATTCAAGAACAAAGATAGAAGCTTGAAGGGGTTTAGGAGTTATTTGAATTATGTTATTGATTTTTATAAGGAACGGTTGATGATTCTTGTTGCCATTTTTCTGGATTGCCATGTTAGGGTTTGGCATTTGAGTAAGCAAGAAAGAAGGACAAGAAAATCAAAGAGCATTGGATTAAGGTAGTAAGATTTAATTGACCTTAATGTTGAATGTTGTATTGATTGCTATACAATTTCATGTGCTATTATGTGGTTGAACTAAATGATGAGGATGATGATGATTGTGTAGCTATACTCCTTGCTTTATATGCCTTGGCTATTGCATGTTAGAGTGCTACATGTATGAGGTAAAGTAGTTCCCTGTTAATAGAAAAAGGTTGAAATGCTTGTAATTGATGCATGTTAATGTTTTGGTTGATTGGTCTTGCTACTGGGATTTCTCAAAATCTCATCCCCCAAATATAATGAAACACTTTAGGGCCTGAAACTCTCAAGAGCAAGCTGCAGATTGGAGGCTAAGTTATGGTGTTGCACCATAAAAATTCGTGGACATTTGGTTATGTATAAATATCAATGTTTGGTGCTATAATCCCTAAGCAGGATGTTAGTTTAGAGCCACGTTTCATTAAGTTACCGAACTAATCTCTGCACAAAATTTAGTATGCTTAGAGTTGACGTCCCGAGCTTCAAATTGATAGGCATAACGTTAAAGATGGCAGAGTATACAATTTTTAATTATTTTTCAAAGTTAAGGTTCAGAATCTGGAAAAAGGATTTTTGCCAAATGAACAGAGGTGAATTTCACAAAAACCTGACGTTTTTTCAAATGGAATTGGTTCATAAGATTATTTTTCCTTGAAAAAGCATTCAAAGAGATTTTTATAGAATTTTGAACCACTCCATTTCAATTTTTTTGAAATAAGTTATGAATTTTTGAAGTTGGGCTAGAAAACTGGATTTTTACCCGATGAACAGTAAAAATCCGAAAATCAGCGTTTTTCATGAATTTTTTGAGCCCAGGACCAGCTAATGTAGTTTAAAATGGTTTTAGTTAAACCCTAAGCAGATCTAATAGTAAGGTGTGACAAAACTCAAGATGGATAGCCCTAGTGAAATTTTTTAAGGATCAAGAAGAAGAGAATGAGACAAATAGCTATACAGGAAACTAGCTTCCGATAATGTTAAGAGATACTTAGTCAGTTGGGGTTAGGTTGAGAGGCACCCTTTTTCAGGGGATAAGGTCTTGGCCAAGAGTCTTCTTAGAGAAAGTGGGAACTGGTCCTCCGAGTTAGAATTGATGTTGCTCTTGATGGAGCAAGATACCCTATTTGAGTAGGAAAGGAAAACAGCTGATGAAGCCTTGTCATTAGGGGCTCTCAAAAATACTAGAATTAAGCTTAGAAGTGCAGTGGCTCAACCCTAGGTCGATTCACAAGGAGGCTTGTTGTTCAAGAGTTTTGTTAATTAAATGCCTTCACAATTTATTAACAGTGGAAGTGATCTGATTGTATCTAATTGATTTAACTATCTATTCTACTTTTTATATTGATTTTCTGGTTTATGAAGATGTAGATGGCAGAAACAGAGGTTTAAGTGAAATGATATTCTTCCTAAGAGTGGTGACCAGACCTTCACAGACTAAAAAGATGATGGAGTTAAGAATTACTTGCAGTCGGTATAATGATGCAAATATCAATCGGATAAATTGAAAATTCCCAAGATAGAATCAACCGATATCTACCATATATCATTCAGCCAAATCGAAATCTCAGTCAAACTAGACCTAAGAATCCAATCTAACCTACTTATACTCAAGGAATACACCGTCAATAAATCCAAATTGTAATCTGAATACATTATATCTAGCAGAAACAATTCAATCTCAGCCTAAAATCATAGTCAAACGTACAACTAGACAATCAACCATGAACATAAACTGAAGATAAACTCCCCTGTCAGCATAGAGGCTCTGGTTCGGTCACATCTCTTAGGAAGGTGGAAGTTCAGCTGCTCATGGCGTCTCGAGTTGCTTCACTAAGCTTTAATCCAGATTCAGCCATGGCAGACGCTCCAGGAAGAAGATGAAAATGATGGTGAGATGCGGATGAGATGGAGAGAGAGTGTATGGGAGAAGAATGGTGATCTCCTCCGAATCTCCTTCTTTCCATTTTGTAACTAACTCCCTTCATCTGGCTAGGATCCGCGCCTTTTAGGATGGAGCTCCATGATCCGGGTCATCCAATTTCCTCCTCCCGCGTTGTTCGATCGTTTCTGGTTCAAATTGTTGATATGCGTCATCCGCCGCGGCGCCTTCGTCAATCCGCCGCGGTGCCTTACCAATACGGTGTCGTTTGGATTATTGAATCTGAGCTACATGTAAATGCCAATCCGCCGTGGCGCCTCCTTCTATCCGCCGCGGCGCCTTTTACCGAGAGTCCCCTTGGAAATCCGCCGTAGCGCCTTCCTAAATCCGCTGTGGCGCCTCAGACAGAATTGAAACTCCCTGAAATTCACACCAAAGCAAGGATCAAAAGTACACACATATAAAATCATATAAAAATATGTAAAAACACATGCAAAACCTCACAATTCCTCTCACCAACTCTTATGCACAATGGAAGCTAATTATGCACAAAGTATGCAAATATCGATGGCAAAAGCATGAGTTTAGGGCTAGAAATGTATGCAAATAATGAGACTTATCAACAGCCGAGACAAGACAAGCAGAGTTGACTTTACCTAATGGAAGCAAGACCAGCCAAGAATAAAGCTAGGGTTAAGTATCCCTGAGCTTAGTAAAGTACTATAGCAAACAGAAAGAAGAAGAACCTCATAAGTCCTCTCCCTATGACTTTCAAAATCGGCTGTGAACAGAAAGAGAGGCTCCCTCTTGTAGGGATAAGATGTCTGACTAGCACGCTACGGACATAGCAACCAGTAAGAACTTACACTCCTTGCATTGAAATTCCAGGCATATATGTTAGAGTATGCTCATAGTGAAAAGTAAAGAAGAGGAAAGAGAAGTTGTATAAGCCCTCTCTCTATACCATTCTAAAATAGTTAAGAGACAGTAAGAACAGCTAGAGGAGTAAGAGAACTCCTAAAGCAGATTGGCTTAGGTACTTAAAAAGACAAATAGGTGGCCTGGGGAATTGACATGAGGCCTAAGAGATTATAATGGATCCTGAAGAGGCTTATAGTAGAGCATCGTAGCTCCCAAGGTCACAATAGATGAAGCTTAAAGGATGTGGCTGGGCCATAAGAGTAGGAGTATAGTACCTCTTTGGGAAGACGACAACCAGGGATGAGTTAGAGATATGGAAACCTCCTTCGGTTGTAAACCAGTACCAAAAAAGTACCCATGACGTCCTTCCATGTAACCCTATCATTGATTAAGCTAGGTTCAATTTCCTTCTAATTAATAGAGGAAAGCCAAGAGTTAGAAGAATTAGAGCCATAAGACTTGAAAAAGAGACATTCAAGCTAGCTCTAGATACAGGAAGAACCCATTATGATACAAAGATAGATTAAGTATTAATGGGCAAATCCATGAGATGAGGCTAGAGACAAGAATATAAGCTGAAAAAACCCGACCAAAGATAGAACAAGAAGGGTTTAAGACAGCAAAGTACCAGGCTTGAGCCTATCAGCAGTAGTGCCTCAGATTCCCATTAGCACTGTTCAGTTAAGTGTGCTCGGGCAAAAGTAGCCCAGTAATAAGTAACTGTGGGAAGTAATGTAAGAGTGTGCAAAAGCCAGAAATATTAGCCATTTTTCGCAAGAATACACTAAGTCCAACAAAGAGAGAAGATAAAGTTAAGGAAATTATTAAGCTACATGGTGTCCCAAGCAGTATTATTATGGACCAAGACCTGAGATTTACTTTAAAGTTTTGGAGGTCATTGCAGAAAGAAACGGACACTACTCTTTGATTCAGTATAGCCTGCCATCCACAGATGGATGAGCAGACAGAAAGCATGATTCAGACGTTAGATGATATGCTACGTGCTTGTGTGTTTGATTTCAACAGTAATTGGAATACATATTTACTATTAGCTGAATTTTCCTGTAGCAACAGTTTCCATTTAAGTATCCGAATGGTGCCATACGAAGTACTCTACAGGAGGAAGTGTATATCTCCTTTATGTTGGATAGAGCTTAGTAAAAGAAGTATGTATGGTCCGAATATAGTGGATCAGACTTCCTAATAGATTAAAACCATTCAGCAAAGACTCTTAATAGCGTAAAGTAGACAAAAGAGCTATGCAGATACTAGAAGGAGACAGTTAGAATTTAAGGTTGGTAATCATGTTTTCCTCAAAGTGTCGCCAACAATGGGAGTCATTCGATCCCTAAAGACTAAGAAATTGAGTCCGAAGTACGTTAGACCATTTCAAATTTTGTCCAAGACTCGATCAGTAGCTTACAAGTTGGCCCTTCCCTCAAATTTGAGTCAAATTTATGATGTCTTTCACGTCTCCCAATTAAAAAAGTACTACCCAGACTTGACACATGTCATAAATTATAATGACATTGTGCTCCAACACAACTGATCTTTTGAGGTCAGACCAAAGTGAATCATTGATCAAAAGGTCAAACAACTAAGGAACAAGCAGATTCCACTAATCAAGGTAGTCTGGAAAGGTCTTTCACTAGAGGAAGCTACATAGGAGATGAAGACTAAAATAAAAGAAAAAGTATCCTCAACTTTTTTATTAAGGTACACTTTAAATTTCGAGGACGAAATTTATTTAATGGAGAGAAATGTCACATCCAGTAATATGGTGATTAAGAATAAGGATATTCCTAAACAATTAAGGGCTAAAAATGATAAGGAGAAATAGAAGAATTTTGGTGGAAAATAATTATTATGATTTTCCAAGTCAATTATGGAAGCTTGACTAATTAAGAAAAATTGGTCAAAAATAATTATGGAGAAAATATTTCCAAGCCTCAAAAAATTAAGAAATAATAAGGATAATATTCCTTCAGAATTATATGAGGATATATAATTGGTTTTATGACCAAATTACCCTTAGAAAAATTACAAAGGAATTTAGGGGCGATTTAGGCTAATTTAAGGCCTTTTATTTGGAAAATTCCAAATAAATATTTTTAAGGAGAATAAAATTCTAAGAAAATTTTTATGGTGTCCCAAGAAATTATAAGAGATTATGGGATTAAAAGGAGACCCCCAAATATCCAAGATTTTTCCTAATTCTTTTGACAAGTGGAAAAATCATTAATGAGAAGAAAAATAGTTTTCCTTTTTATTTAATTAATGAAAAATTGAGATTGAGTTAAAGAGGGTATTTTGGGAAGAGAAAATTATGGATCTGACAAAAATTAATTGTAGAGGCCAGAGTATTGTAATTATAGAAAAGAAGTTAAAACCGGAGTAAAAGTGCACCGATAAAGTGAAGACTAGAGTCTTGCACTTTATTTGGCTCACAATTTGCCACTTGTCAAGCCCCTAATGGAGAGTATTTAAAGTTGCCAATTATCAAGCCTTAAATGGAGAGGATCTTGACTTTTGAAATTAATTTCATTTGGCATTAAGTTAATTAAGAGAGAGGTTACAAGAAGGAGTAGGGAATTGACACTTGGCATATTATTAATTATGGTAGTTGAGATATTTTAGGCATTAAGAGAGCTCATCCTCCACCTTTTTCAAGACACATTTTAGCCATGAGAAGAAGAAGAAATAGCCATCTATTTTTTAAGCTCAACCAAGAAGAAAGACACTACATTTGTTCAAGTAAGCTTGGAGTTAAGGTTAGTGAATGACCCTATGTTGTTTCTTGCTTGATTCTCTTGAGTTTGATGCTTGAAATTTCTAGTTTTTCCCCTTGAAGTGTGCTAGACAAAATTTATGTGGTTAGGAGAAGGAAGTATTGATGTTAAACCTAGTTATAACACTATGAATCATAGTTGTTTCAAGTGGTTTAAGTTATTGTTTAGAAGTTTTTTATGATTGGTTCTCTAGAGATAGGGTTCAGCCAAGATGAAAACTGTAACCTAGGATGAGATTTTTAAAGTTTTGATGCTTCCATTGTGTTCAAAATTGAAAATGGTGTAGGATAAACCTCAAGAACAAGTGTTAGAAGCATTAGAATCAAAGTTGTGATTTTTGGAAGAACAAACCCTATGCTTCGGCCAACTTGGTTCTTGAGGAAGAAAATTTATTTTCACAAATCCAAGCCCATATTTGGATTCTACATGAAAAACCATGTAGGAATGAAGTAAGAAATAATTTTTAGGGTTCAATGAAACAAAGCTCCAAAATCAAAGACTAAAGATTAAAGGGATAAGGGGTTACTTGAGTTTTGCTATTGATTTTGTGTGGTTTGATTTGTAATGTTACTGCCCTTTTTATAGATTGTGATGTTAGGTTTGATATTTGTGGAGGAGAGGAAGAAGATTAAAGAAGCAAAGAGCTTTTGGATCAAGGTAGTAAGACTTAATTAACTGCTAATGTTAACCTTGCATTGTTTATTGTGGCATAAATGCTTGCTACCATGTGGTTGGACTATGATGATTGTGATATGGTTGCTCCTTGCATTTGTTGTCATAGCCTTGCATGTTGAGGTTGCCTATTTATAAGAAGATTAGTTCTCCTATGCTAGCTAATGTTGAAATGCTTTAATGATGATGAATGTTTGATGTTGTGGTTATTAATCTTACTACAAGGATTTTATTGAAATCTCACCCTCCCAAAATAATCCAACATTTTAAGGCCTGAATCATCTAAAGGGAAGCTTTAGATTCAAGGGTGATTATAGTGTTAACCCATAAACATCATTTGACTTTTGGTTATGTATATTTATGAATGTTATGATGTTGTAACCCTAAGCAAGCTATCAACTTGGAGCTGTATTTTGATTAAGTTCCTGGACGAATTTACCACAAAATTTGGCGTGCTTAAATATCATGTCTTGATCTTCAACTTGATAGGTAGCACGTTAAAAATGGACAGTTGTAGGATTTTTGGTGAATTTTCAAAGTTAAGGTTCAAAATCTAGAAAAAGGGTGTTTACCAAAGTAATAGTAGTAACTTCCACAAAAATCTGGCACTTCCTCAAAAGGAATTGGTTCATAAGATTATTTTTTCTTGAAACAACTTTCCACAGAATTTTGAACCACTCCATTTTGAGTTTTCTAGATTAGGTTATGATTTTTCGAAGTTAGACCAGACATCTGGAACTTACCAAATAAATAGTGAATTTCTGAAAAGTAACACCTAAAATGAAATTTTTGAGCTCAAAACCATCCAATGTGGTCTAAAATGATTCCAAATAAACTCTAAGTCATTCTAGTGGTAAGGCGTAACAATTGCTCTCTTGCTAGGAAATTAATCTGTGCATGAAATGATGCATGAATGAGTTACTCACATGATACCATAGCACATTTTTACATAGCATGATTGCATGATAATTATGATTCTATGCTACTGAGATTTCTATAAAATCTCATTCTTTTATGTTCAAATATTCATCAATTAGGAGTTGGATCAAGCAAAGACAAAAAGAAGGAGCACATTTTGGGAGAATATTGATTGTTATGCCTCTTTGAAACAATGGTTGTAATTGTTATAGATTATAGTAAATTATGTTGAATATTCGTATCATTGATCAAAAGTGACATGTATGTAAAAAAAATATTGTCTTAGTGATAGAACCCAATCTTTATATGGTTTTCTCAAGTGTTTTCTGATGTTTTGCAGCAATTTTACCCTCATTATGTGTGCATTTATATCCATTTGATTACATTGAGTCATGCATTGCATTTTGCTATTTAAGGGGTAAAAAAAGGGTTATTTTTCTCTTCTAAATTTTAATTGCCTTAATCTGTAATTAGTTGGTCTTTACAAAGCTCTTTGTTGTGATTTTCAGGCAATTGGAGAAGGACCCAAGAGTC
This sequence comes from Neltuma alba, assembly GCF_004799145.2. Classification (NCBI taxonomy): domain Eukaryota; kingdom Viridiplantae; phylum Streptophyta; class Magnoliopsida; order Fabales; family Fabaceae; genus Neltuma; species Neltuma alba. The sequence goes on from NW_021633150.1 coordinate 40,215, forward strand.
ATGATAGAGCATGGATAGAGCCAAAATGTTACAAGGACCAAGACATAAAAGTTGGGAGTGTTCTGCCTCCCCAAGTCGCGACATGGAATACTTAGGTCGCGACCTGGATGCCATTTTACTGAAGCAATATGTTTTGGATCTGAGTAAAGATGTAAGCTCTCTGTCTTCCCAAGTCATGACAAGAAGCATCTCAGGTCACGACCTGACTCCCCTGAGTCGTGACCTTACAGTCCTGAGGTCACGATCTGAGTGCGTTAAGTGAAGCTGTGCATTTTGCAATAGGTTTTTGAGCTTCTATACCTAAGGAGGGCAGCCACCATGAAAAAGAGACTCTTCCATTCTGTAGATTTGCACAAGGTTGAGCCACCATTATCTCCTCTCTAGTCTCCATTGATCCTACACCCAAAACTTCTATTTTTCTTCATTTCTTCATCATTTTCTGCAATTCTAAACCGATTAAATCACTCCAACATCCTTCTTCTCCATTTTTCCAACCTTATTTTTAGCTTTAACCATGGCTATTCATTCCTGGAGCGATTGTGATTGGTTTGAAGGCATGAGAGGCTAAACCCTTAGCCTCTTGGTGATAGAAGACAAAGCTTAAGCTCAAAGACTTAATTGGGGAGTTTTCTTTCTATAGTCTAAATCATTGTTTAATGCTGTGTTGAATTTTTCTAGATTTAGAAACTTTCTACACTTGTATCAAACTTGGTTTATGATTGTAAATCTTGTGTTTAGACTATTCTATTGTATTTGGATTGGATAATGTTAATGTTGATTAATCTATTTCAATATTTCAGTTTGAATCCTTGTGTTCAGTTTGATTATCAGTGATAATTGTTGATTAATCTGAGTGCTTGGTATTCTATAGCTGTTGATTGATATTTAGAGGGCATTTGCATCATTCATTCATTTACACTCTAAGTGGTTTTCAGCAGTGTCTTAAGAAGTGCTAATTGACTTTGATTAAAGTGAGTTTTCATTAATTAAGACATTGGACCCAAGCGATTATTGGGGTTTTCTTCAGACTTAGAGGTTTTCCAAACTCCCAATCATTCTAAAGAGCAGTGATAGCTGAGCTTTCATCATCAAGAGACTATCTAACCATAATTCCCTTTTAATCCAAAACATTTCTTTATTCATTCAAAATACCAAAAATAGTTAATTTTTTGTGCTTTGCATTTGTTGCATCACTTTTAAAACAACTAAAACCCCCCTTTTTACAATGTTTTTGAAACCCAATTTAGACTAGGATTTCCAATAACAAGCTCCTCGAGAAGAACGACTGGTTGCATCCTATACTGCATTTTATCTGGTGCAACTCTCTTTCTTGACGATCCGAAAGGTGACAGTCCGGCACGTCGATTAATGGCGCCGTTGCCGGGGAGCCATTGAATTGGTTCCCTAGTAATTGGTTTCTTCACCATTGTGACTTGGGTTGATTCTCGTAGAGTTTTAGTTTTGAACTTAAATCTTGCATTTCATAGCATCAAAAGTTTTGAGAAATAGAACCAAATATCTTGTTTTTCTATACAGTTGCATTTACATTTTTGCATAACATTTTGCATTTTATTCTAGCTTGATCCTGAGTGTTTTAGCCAATTGCTTGAGATTTTGAACTTTGTGCATAGTTGTTCAGCATCTGGTTGAAGTACTTAGTATTTTTCTTCAAAGATTTTGCGAAAATAGCTCTCTGTGACCTTGAATCGTGACCTCACATATTTGGTGTCGCGACCTTGACCTGCTGTTGTCCAGTGTTGCTCTCGATCTGTTTAAGCCGCGACCTGGGATTTTACAAGTCACGACCTCAACTTCTTTTTCTTTCAGGGTTGTTCTCTATTCAATTGAGTTGTGACCTAAAATTTTTCAAGTCGCGACCTGATCTGGTTTTTCACTAAAAATCTTCCTGAGTGTCCAGACTTACTCTTTTTGCATAACTTTGCTTTCTGCACATACTTTGAGAGTGTATAGCACTTAATACACCTCAAACTCACTAAGCATTATTTGAAATCATTGAGTTTGCCTCAATTTTGAACTACACACTTGGTAAATACACAGTTTTGAACTTATGTCTTTCTTGAACTCTATCTGTGCTTGAATTTTTAAGTAATTGTGCATGCCTAGAGTGCGTAGAGGTAGGAGGTAGACCTACCGCATCTCGTAGCCCACCTATTTTACGAGACCTAGCCCATTCATTTAGTGAGAGTGAGGAAGTAGAAGAAGAAATTATGGCTGAAGTACCTCCTCATGGTCCAAATAGTGGGAATGGGAATGGTAACCATAATAGACCGAATAATGGTGGTAATGAGGGGCAAGGAGAAAATAATGGCCAAAAGGATTAATGAATAACCTAGGGGTAGAACCATTAAGGAATTAACTCAATCTGATGGGGACTTTGAACCTATGCCTGGTGCTTTTCCTACCTTCAATGCAAATTTTGAAATTAAAGGTCAATTGATTTACTCATTGCCTAAGTTCCATGGTCTTGCAGGAGAAAACCCATACTTGCACCCCTGGACTCTTTATATGCAATGTTTGTCTATGAAGCCAGTAGGAGCCAGTATTGATGATGTCATGTGGAAGGTTTTTCACTTATCTTTGGAAGGTAAAGCTAAATAATGGTACATAAACCCGCCACTCTATGTGGACAATGCCTATAAGTCATGGACCAGTTTGAAGAAAGCATTTTTGGATAAATACTTTCGCTCTAGAAAGATTTCAACCGCCTACAAGGAAATTTTAGCAGCTAAGCAAGAGCCATTTGAAACATTCTTTGAATTTTAGAGTCGCTTTCAAGAGATGCTTACCCGGTGCCCCAACCATCAGATTCTTGAGGAGCACTTAGTGCAATATTTCTACAATGGGTTGTCAACATATGATGCACAAGTTTTGGATACCGTTGCTAATGGGTCTGTGGAAAATATGGAACCAAGGGCTGCATGGGAGTTAATAAGGACCTTTGCTCTTAATAGATAACATGTGAGTGCAAGAGATTTAAGAGACCCCAAATCTGAAAGAGACCCCTTCATGGTCAAGTTAGCACAAGACATGTCTAAACTTGCCAATACTGTTGAGAGTCTCCGTTCCAACAAAACTCAATCCCTTGCATTAGTAGAAGTGATGACACTTCTCAGCTTTTAAAAAGCATGGCTGCTCAGATGACAAACATAGAGGGGTGAATGAAGGAAAGTGATGAAAAGTTTATTTCCATAACCACCATATTGCAAGGGATACAGAAAGATGATTCAGATGTTCATAAGAAACTAGAGGAGCTCACTTTAAAGAATATTGATATCACCAGTCATTTGACCCAATTGTCTAATGCGGTCAATGACATACAAGCTAAAAGCGGAGGCAGTATCCCTTCCAATACAGTGATCAATCCAAAGGGGCTCAACACCATAACTCTAAGAAGTGGTAAAAAGGTTCACTTTGAAAGTGAAAAAGTAGACAAGGATGATTATGCATAAGAGGTAGAGAGTCCTCCACTTTCCCCAATGAGACTTGGCAAGTCTGAGAGCTCCAAAGAAGAAGAGCTCATGATGAAGGCAAGAGCACACATTGAACCAGAAAAGAAGTCAACTCAAGCACAAGAAGAAGCATCTCAAGTAGTTGTGCCAGAAAATAAGAGCACTGTAGAGAGTTTGACTAACAAAGATGAGCAAAAGGAGGACAAGTCAGAGACCAGTAACCAAGGAGCTTCTAAGCTAGTAGGTAAGGAGGTATGTGTTAAATATCTTCCTTTTCCCAAAGCCTATTTCTCTGGTATTGACTATAGGAAGCTGAATGATGCCACTAGGAAAGACCATTTCCCTTACCTTTTATTGATCAAATGCTTGAACGGTTAGCGGGGAAGAGTCATTACTGTTTCCTAGATGGATATTCTGGATATTTCTAAATTCCGATAGACGCTACAGAGCAATACAAGACCACCTTCACTTGTCCCTTTGGAACCTATGCTTACAAAAGAATGTCTTTTGGTCTTTACAATGCTCCTAGCACATTCCAATGCTGTATACTATCCATTTTTGTTGAATTTATTGAAAAATACATGGATGTGTTCATGGATGATTTTACTGTTTACGAAAATTCTTTTGAAGACTGCTTGAAAGGTCTTGACCAAATTCTAGCACGGTGTATTGAGAAAAAGATGGTTTTGAATTATGAAAAATGTCATTTCATGGTTAATCAAGGCATCATGCTAGGTCATTTAATCTCTGAAAAAGGAATTAAGGTAGATAAAGCCAAGGTAGAGGTGATATCTTCTTTGCCCTACCCAACCAACTTGAAAGAGTTGAGGTCCTTTTTAGGATATGTGGGGTTTTATAGAAGGTTCATCAAGGATTTTAGTAAAATTGCTTTACCTCTTTCCAAACTGCTACAAAAAGATATTGAGTTTCAATTTGACCATGCATGTGAGCTTGCTTTTGATGAATTAAGGAATAGGCTAGTTACTCCTCCTATTTTGACTTCTCCCAACTGGGAGTTGCCTTTCGAGATTTCTTGTGATGTTCGAACTTGAGTTTGGAGGCAATTTTGGGTCAAATGGAGAATTCTGTTTCGAAAGTGATTGCTTATGCCTCTAAAACTCTAGATGTAGCTCAGAAAAACTATACCACTACTGAGAAGGAATTATTTGCAGTTGTTTTTGCACTTGATAAGTTTAGACCATACCTAATAAATTCCAAAGTAGTTGTGTTTACAAATCACGCAGCAGTAAAATGCCTTTTCCACAAACCTCAATCAAAGCCGAGGCTCTTGAGGTAGATGTTATTACTTCAAGAATTTGATGTGGAAGTGAAAGATAGAGCCGAAAATGTCAACCATGTGGCAGACCACCTGAGCAGACTACCTTTAGAAACCAAGGGAGTACTTCATTCTGATATTATCTGTGATTCATTCCCTGACCAATCTCTATGTGCATTGTCTGTTTCTCAACCATGGTTTGCTCACCTAGTTAACTATATTGCTACTGGTCTAATCCCTTCTTGTCACACCTTACTTATATAGTACCTTAGCAGTCATTTAGAATCATTCTAAACCACTTTGGATGGTCTTAAACTTGAAAATTTCAATTTGGACGTTAATTTTCGAAAAATTACTGTTCACTGTCTAGTTTTCAGATTACAGGTCCAACTTTGGAAAATCATAACTAATTCTAGAAAAATTGTATGGAGGTGTTCCAAAATTCTACGGAAAGCTCTTTCAATTCTCTTTAAGGGAAAAATATTCAACTAAACTCATCCTCATTGAAAACGTACAGTTTATTAGATTAAGATTACTATTCGTTTGGTAAAATCTGGACTCTCCAGATTCTGCGCCTTAACTTTGAAAACTCATATCTCTTTGTATACACATCCAAATGAGGTGATTTACCACTCATTTTGAAGCTTGGGATGTGCACTATAAGTCTGCCAAATCTCGTGATTTGACTCATTCATTTGATAGGTCAAACTGAAGATCAAAACTAACTGCTTCAGGACCTACGTTTTATCCTTTAATATCTCCTTACTTTAATTCTTTTTATTTCTTTGACATACATAGCATGGGCTTAATCTTTCTCATTCATACTCATATACTTTCATTCATGCCATAAACATCCTAAGCATATACATTGAAGTAATGGCATTCATAACATAATTTACAGCATAGGAGAATTATACATTGAATAATAATATCAATCATTAGCATTAATAATTCTCCACTTCTTCTCCTTGCTTCTCATGCCATTAGTGCCCATCATTGATTGACCTAAATGGTTGGTTAGGGAGGGGGTGAGATTCGGGGGAATCTCAGTAGCAAACAATACCATATTAATCATGCTAAATGGATGCTCATGCACTACACGCAACTTGTTTATTCTCTTGTTAATTAGTGACATACTAGCATGCTCAAAGCTAACTTCTTGATGCATGGCCATGGAGACATAATCTACTCATCATGAATAGCAATTACAGCAGCTAAAACATGTCACAATAACATTCAATAACATGTACACGGCAACACACAAGCGTACAACATCAAGCAATGACAATAGGTAAGTTCACTACCTTGCACCTCAAGCCTTCCTCTTACTTTTCCTTTGACTCCCTTGACTTTCCAACCATGTTAGCTTTTGGTCAACTCATCAAACATCCTCTTGGATGTTCCAAAGGTCCTAAACATAGTCATAATGATCATACAATCTATTAGGACCATTAGATTACATAAAGTTCAAAGCTAGCTCACTTGAACCTCAACCCTTTCTCTTAGTCTTAGGGTTTTCTTTCTAGCTTTTCTAACATAAATCTCATCATTTCCAATCCTTATGATTCATTTCTTATCAATTAGAACCACTTTAGATGGCTTTAGATTCAAGAATATCAAATCTGGAAATTTTGGTTCGCGGGTACTGTTCACGCAGAATCTCCAGAATTTTTTATAAACTTTCAAAATTCATAATTAAATCTATAAACATCCAAATTGAGTGCTTCCAAGTCTCACTGAAAGATAATTAAGTTAAATTTAAGGGAAAAATAGTTTTAGGAACCAATTCTACGCTGAACAGCACCGGAATTGTACGGAACTTGACACTCTTCTAAAAGTTCAACACTGTTTCCAGATTTCAAATCCTAACTTTGAAAAATCACCATAAATCGTACACATATCCAAATGAAGTGTTCTACCCATGGATTTAAAGCTCACAGAGTTTACTTTAAGCATGCCAAATTTCAGAATCAGATACATACAGTAACTAGTTCGAAATAGGTATCAAATCAGATGCTACAGCCACCACATACCTTGATCTTGAAGCTTGAACTTTGTTCCTTCTTCTTGGCCTTCACCCCTACGTTTTTCTCTCTAAATTTTGGCAGAGTTTCCCCTCTTAAACTCATGTTGGCTGAAAATATGAAGGGGAAGAGGCTCTATTTATAGCCAAAAAAAGTTGGCTTGAATGGACCAAAATGCCCTTGGTGGCTAATAGAAAGGGTAAGGGCAAGTTTGGAAGTTCAAGTGGACTTTTGCATCATCATTGCATCATCTTATTACATTATGCTTACCTCAACCTTCTAGAAGATGCCAAGTGTCATGAAAGTGGTGGAGGAAATGGGAGATTAGATCCTAACCGTTGGATCAAACTTGTTTCATAAGCTTCCTCCGAATTTACTTGGCCCACGTTTCTCCGGCTTTCTTTATGGCCTTTCGGAGCTCAGAAAATTGTTCTGTCTACTTTATAAATTTTCTTTAATTCTAAAGAATATCTATGAATTTTCTTAGGCCATAACACTTCCTTTAAACCTTGCATAAAAATTCATTTACCAAAATGCCCTTTTATCGGCAAAACCGGCTCTTTAATTTATTAAAACCACTCCACTGGCCATTTGGTTACGGGACTAATTTTATAAATTAGTACAACCTTTCAACCATTTAACCTCATTTTCGTATACATTTTTGAGGTCTCTTGCTATTTTAAATAATTACCTCACATGGTATACTTTTTACCGGTAATAACCTCATAAATTCCGTTGAAGCTGCCTCAGGGGTATTTTCATCTTTTCTCTTCATAGAAGAGCCTTAGAATATTATTTCCTATTTTCTAGGATTTTCTTAGAATTTTCTGTATCCTCTTCCACTTTTACCCCTGTTGGTCATAACTTTCAGAATTTACAGTTTAGTCCCTGGTTGGACTTAACTTCATATAATCCTCTCTTTGAGGCTTCTAACTTAACCTTTGGCCTATATCTAGTCTCTTTTCTCTCTCTGGACCTTTGAGACTTTACTGGAGCATCTAACTTTATTACACTTTAGCCCCTTAAAACTTTTACTTTGCAGTTTAGTCCCTGAAACTGCTTTAACTTCCTTTTTCATCTTTAGGACTTCTGCTCACAGGGGTCTGGTAACCTATTTAATTTAGGCTATTTTTGGAACTTCTAGGCCTAAAAGTCTGGATGTTACACTTCTCACTTGACCACCTTTTAGGTTCAAAAGCTTAGGAGTGAAGCTTTCTATTATATATGGGATCCACCGTACTTATGGAGGTTATGCTCTGATCAAGTAATTAGACGATGTATTGCGGAGGTAGAGGCTCGAGCTATTCTGGAGGCTTGCCATGATACCTTATGTGGGGGGCACTTTAGTGCTAGAAAAATAGCTAGGAAGGTTTTAGATGCAGGATTTTACTGGCCCTCCTTATTTAGAGACGCATTCACTTTTTGTAAGACTTGTGATAAATGCCAACAGTTTGGGGGGTTAGTAGAAGGAACGAAATGCCATAGCAACCTATTTTGTTTTGTGAGATCTTCGATGCTTGGGGGATAGATTTTATGGGCCCCTTTTCACCTTCCCACGATTACACCTACATTCTCCTAGCCGTAGACTACCTCTCTAGGTAGGTAGAAGCCATTCCCATACGTAAAGATGATGCATCTATGGTTTCTAAATTTTTGAAGTCTACTATCTTCAGTAGATTTGGGGTACCTAAAGTGCTAATCAGTGATCAGGGAACCCACTTCTGCAACAAGTTACTCAATAACTTGTTGGCAAAGTATGGGCTTTCCCACATAGTGTCCACCCCTTATTATCCTCAAACTAATGGTCTGGCTGAAGTATTAAATCGAGAGATTAAACACATCTTGGAATGGATTGTCAAGCCCTCCAACAGAGACTGGACTTTGCGACTAGATGACACACTATGGGCCTACCACACTACCCATAAGGCCCCAATCGGTATGTCTCTATATCGGATCATCTATTGTAATGCCTGTCACCTTTCGGTGGAGCTGGAGCATCGATCATACTGGATGGTAAAGAGTTACAATACCGATTTGGAGGAGACTGGCATGAACTGACTCCTTCAAATTCAAGAACTTGAAGAAATGTGGTTAGACGCCTATAACAGCTCAGATATCTACAAGAAGAAAACCAAGCTTGTCCATGATGCCAATATCTTAAGAAAGAAGTTCAAGGAGGGTGACAAGGTGTTCAGGTATCAAGCTCGATTCAAATTCAAGAAGGGAAAGTTCAAGACGAGCTGGGATGGACCCTACATTGTGACAAAGGTGCATAACTTCGGGATGATTGAGCTCATGGAGGAGGCCACAGGCAAAATATTTTAGTGCAACGGGCATCTCCTCAAGCTCTACGAAGAGCCCGCACCGCCTTCTTAAGGACAGGTCGTCCCTTTCCCTTACTTCTACTATTCACATGAATTTGTGCTTAAATTACCTTATTGTGACTTTTAGAAATTGTGAAAGGGACACCCTCAGTAGAAGTAGTTTTAAATTCTGTTGTTTTGTTTGTTTTCAATAATCTCCCTAGCCTTGAGTTTGATATGATTGTATTTGTGCTTCTGTTCTGTCACCACCACACACCTCTTTGCAATCTTGAGTTTACCCACCTTTGCGCTTAGCTCTTTCCCTCTCTCTAGAAGGGTGACATGTTGTGCTTCAGTCTTGAACTAAACTTCACAACTTCCACCTTCGTTGTTTTGTGTTTTGGTTTTGTGCTTTGGTGTGACTGTGTACCATATTGCATACATTGCTTTGAGTGTAGGGGAGGGAGTTCTTAATAGTTTGTTTTGTGTTTTGGGTGTTGGGTTTTGTAGTCCAAGAGTTTTGTTTTCAATTGTTAAGAATTTGATGATGGATTGCTGAGTTGGGATGCTATGGTAGGCATTTTGGTTTAAGGACTTAAATTTATAGTTTTTCAGGGTCTAGAGTGTTAGAGCCTCTCTGTGCACTTAGGTCGCGATCTCACTGTTTTAAGGTCGCGACCTTGGAGTTAGTCTGAATTTGGGAGCTCTCTGTATGTTTAAGTTGTGACTTCAATATATATGGTTGCGACTTGGGAAGAAACTGGGTAAAGGCTCTCTGTGAGTTTAGGTCGTGACCTCGCTGTTTTCAGGTCGCGACATGGAGTCTTCTGAAACCCTAAAATCCTGTTCTGGCTCATGAAGTCACGACCTCGTATACCTCAAGTTGTGACCTGACATGAAAAGTCAGGATTTTTCTGCGAGTTCACCTCTTTACCCCCACTTATTTCCACCCTAGTTACCATTTTGCCCTTGAACCGAACCTGAATTCAAGTTCCATTCATTCCAAACTTAAAAAACCCTAGGCCTTCTTTTGTAAAACCACTTAACTCCCTCCCTTCGGTTCATTTCCCACATCCCTCCTCCATGCGTTCAACTCTTCTCCCAAGGCTAGAAATTTGAAGTCGTGACTCTCCATCTTGGAGCCTTCAATAGACGCAGCTTTTCAAATTCCCTCTAAAGTCGCAACCACTCAGCCTCTTTGTAACGGTTTGCTCCTTCCTTAACTGTGCAGTTGCTCTATTCTTCCGTTTCTGCAACTTCTGAGTGCCTCTACTATGAAATCCATCTCCTGCAGTTCGTGAACAATCCTCCTCTCTACCCTTGAGTTCAGTTCTTCCATCCTTCCACTCTCTTAAGGTCTGTTTGATCTTCCCTCTTTGTTTTCAGTTTTTCTGTTCTTTCCTAGTTTAGTTTTCTGTGTTTTGTTTTAGGGGTAGTTAGTGTTGTTTTGCTAGGACTTTGATTTTGGTTGAGTGGAGTATTGCTAGACGTTGAAAATATTGTTTAACTAATTTCGGACTGCTTGGGACTGTATTTTCTGAAAAAGATTTGGCTTTTGAGTAAACTGGTTTGTGCTGCATTTTCTGAAATTTCTGGGTTCAGGTTGCGACCTCACTGTTTTAACGTCGTGACCTAGCTGGTTCCTGAAATCTAAAATGTCCCTCTGTCTATTCCAGTCGCGACCTCGGTGTTTTTTAAAATTTTAAAATGTTCTTCTGTCTCCTCAAGTCGCGACCTCACTATCTTCGGGTCACGACCTAAGTTCACAGAGGAGGTTTTGAACCTCTAATTCACTCCTGCTATTTCCATACTGCTTTTTCTCAATGGATTTTCAAATTTACATATTGAGGATTTTAAGAAAATAGGTTTTGACAATGGACAATTATGAATACATGGGTTTTCTCATGATTTCCCTAATGGTTTTAAAATGCAAATGTCCCAGTTCAAAATTTTCAACTATTTTGCTTAAGGGAGTTTGGCAATGGGTAAATGTAGGCCTAGTCTGGAGGAGTGCTTGGTTTATAGGCTTAGTGTAGTTTTTAGTTTCTTTTCATAGGTTTGTTTGTTTTTTGTGTTTACTTTGGTTGCTTGTTGGTTGTTTGCTCTGTGCCCAGATGCCTCGCACCAAGAACCCCAAGTCTTCAAGCTCGAAGAAGAAGCTTCGCCCTTGTGAAGAGACCAAACTTTCAAGGAAGGAAGCGGTGGAGTTATTTGCCAATAGAGGGGTGGTTCAAGAGAGGTATTTTCCACAAACGCAACAGTACTATTTTTATGAGCTTGCCCAACAAAGGGGCCTTTAAGAACTTATGAAGAAGAGGAACAAGGCCAATTTGACATTGGTGAGAGAATTTTACACTTGTACTGTTATGGACGGACACAAGGGGATCACCTTTTGAGGCAGTGAATGTTTCTTAACTCGGGAGGTTGTTGAGAAGTTCTACAATTTGCCTGATGTCCCTGTCTGCGAATACCAACGATGGAAGATCATACTTACTGAAGTCCCCTGGGCATAGGTCTTCCAAACCATTGGGACAGGAGATGTTGGGTAGACCATAAAGGAGAGTGGGCAGAAAGTCTTTGAGCGCAAGCACATGCATGATGAAGCTAGGATTTGGCTGAACTTCATGGTTTATAATGTGATCCATCGGCCCACATTTCTGATGTTTCTGAAGAGGGTGTACTTCTGCTTCATTTCTTGATAACCATACAGCCGGTTAATATTCCCATTATTGCCCTGGACCAGATTGATCGCTGTATCAACAACGTCCGAACCCTTATGGTGTTTCCGTACTTGATTACTGATTTATGTGCAGCACATGACATACTGGCACGCAAGTCTGACACTCACGACCAAATGCTCTGTCGCCTCCAAATCCAACAGAGAAAGAAAGAGAGGAAAAAGGGTGATTGGGGAAGGTCAAGAAGAGGAGGCAACTGAGGGTGGCTCTAGTCTCAACCTCGCCTCCTTGAATGATCAGTTTACCGAACTTAGTCATCAAGTGACTAACCTAAGTGAGGAGTTCGATGCATACAAAGCTATCTTCATGTCTCATGAATTTAGAAGGCAGAGGTTTTTAGATCCCCTGATGTTGGAGATGGCCAGGGCTCTTAAGGTCAATTTCCCCCACGAGTATGAGTGAGCTTTCTGGGAGAACACCATTCCTGCTGCCAGTTATTTTAGTAAGGGTCCAGGATAATTATCCGATGCTGGTGCTGGTGCTGCGACTACTGATGCTGAGATAGGAGAAGGAGATGTCCAAGAAGGAGGGGATACTGGCGAAAAAGAAAGAGGAGGAACAGAAGACTGAGAATAGTCTTCCCTTTCTTTTTAGTTTTTCTTTGATTTTTGTTTTTCCTTGATGTCTATAACTGAAGGCTTAACTCTTTTGTATCTTAACTTTTCTGCAATGGCTATTTTCTATTTCCTTCTCTTTTGTGGTTGTTGCTATTCTTTTCCCTTTTCCCGTTGACAGTGCAAACACTGTCAAGTCTGAGTGTGGCGGAGCAATTCATTTCGCTTTGTTGCATCATCTCTGTGGTTATTGTTTTCTCTCAAAAATCCAATCTTTCATCATCTTAATTTGGCTTTGAATTGATTGTAGATGTTGAATTGCTATGAATTGGATCATTTGATGCTTGCTGAAAGGGTTTTCACTTGTCAATTGTGGCCTTAGTTTGATTTTTTTTTGCGTTGGTAGCTTCTGTAACTTTAGGTCGCGACCTTACTGATTCAGGTCGCGACTTGAAGAGTAATTTTGGCGAGGGAATTCTCTCTGTGATCCCAGGTCGCGACCTCACTATTTTCAGGTCACAACCTCGTTTCCCTTTCCTAATTTCGTGCCTCTATGTGCACAGGTCGCAACCTCACTAATTCAGGTCGCGACCTAGACTCTTTTCTAAGCACTGTTACCCTTCTCTTTGCTTGTTGGCATTGCTGTGTAGGAGGAACCTTTTTAAGCTACCTTTGCATCTTTTTCAAGCAAACTGTTGACTTTTTCATATACCCTTATTGCATCAAATAGTTTTTTTCTTAAAAACCATGCCATCCTTGGATTTTTAAGCATCTTGGATTTTGAAAAGGATTTGTTTTTTTTTTGAAGAATTTATAGTCACTTTTGGGAGTCAAGCATGTTCTCAAGTGATTATCGTGATCTTTTTAATCCTCATCTATTGGATTGCTTTTGTGTTTAGTGTCTTAATGCCTTGTGACTAGTGCATATTTATTGAAACTTCTTGTATGAGCAATAGAGATATGAAACCCTTATTGGAAGGATATTCTTGAGCCTTGATTCCTATATTGAGTGATCATTCATATGGTTTACATTCTCTAGAACTTGTTTTAGCTCTTGGCTAAAATTACATGTGCATTTATGATTTTGAATATGATGGAGGCATTCCTTTCTACTACACCGTTCTACCCAAACACAACCCACAACCATTTATCTGTTGCTTGACCATTTTTGAGCCTGCACTTCCTTCATTTTGTCTACCACTTCGAGTGTTTTGAACAACGATGTTAATTGAGTTGAATTCGTCTCAGCAATTACGATTTCCTGGTCTTCATCTGTCTTAATTGGGAATTTTCCTTTTATTTTAGTTTGAAAAAAAAACACACGCGCGCGCGCAAGAGTAAGGAAATACTCCTTTTATATACATAAGCTATCGTAGCAAAATGAAGTTGAATAAAGTATTCCCTTGGTGATAGAAGGTTGGGATCTGAACTTCCTTGACTAGAAATAGATGTCCTCAACTCATATTTCTTTAATTCTTGGTACTCGATTTCATTTTTTTTTCTTTCGATTCCATTTAGCCTTCCCATCACTATAACCCCAAAAGTCCTCTTGATTCTTTACATGGATGCTGAATAGTAGTGGAGACTTTAAGGTCATTACAAGCTTATGGTAGAATGTTTGCTACTTGGATAGTTGAGAGAAAAGAACCCCAATGAGGAGAGATGAGCGATTCAAACACTTATATCTTGTGAGCAAATCTCTGTTGTTCATGCATTTTGAGTCAATTGCATCTTGTATCTGATTACTTGGCATTATTCATTTTATCATTTTTTGTATTCCTAAAAGATGTTGATCGATGAGCTCTTGAGATTGCTTTTGAACATGCTAGTCTCTTTAATTGTAGCTGTACTTTCTTTAGAATAATTCAAATCTTTGTCTAGGAGTACAAAGGTTCAAGTGTGGGGGAGTGATAGAACCCAATCTTTATATGGTTTTCTCAAGTGTTTTCTGATGTTTTGCAACAATTTTATCCTCATTATACGTGCATTTATATCCATTTGATTACATTGAGTCATACATTGCATTTTGTTGTTTAAGGGGTAAAATAAGGGTCATTTTTGTCTTCTAAAATTTGATTGCCTTGATCTAATCAGTTGGTCTTTACAAAGCTCTTTGTTGTGATTTTTAGGAATTGGAGAAGGACCCAAGAGTCATGATAGAGCATGGATGGAGCCAAAATGTTACAAGGACCAAGACACAAAAGTTGGGAGTGTTCTGCCTCCCCAGGTCGCAACATGGAATACTTAGGTCACGACCTGGATGCCATTTTTGAAGCCACGCGTTTTGGATCTAAGTAAAGATGCAAGCTCTCTGTCTTCCCAGGTCGCAACAAGAAGCATCTTAGGTTGCGACCTGACTCCCTGAGCCGTGACCTTACAGTCCTAGGGTCGCGACCTGAGTGCATTAAGTGAAGCTGCGTTTTGGAATAGGTTTCTGAGCTTCTATACCTAAGGAGGGCAGCCACCACGAAAAAGAAACTCTTCCATTCTGCAGATTTGCACAAGGTTGAGCCACTATCATCTCCTCTCTAGTCTCCATTGATCCTACACCCAAAACTTCCATTTTTCTTTATTTCTTCATCATTTCTAAACTGATCAAACCACTCCAACACCATTCTTCTCTATTTTTCCAACCTTATTTTTAGCTTTAACCATGGCTATTCATTCCTGGAGCGATTGCGATTGGTTTGAAGGCATGAGAGGCTAAACCCTTAGCCTTTTGATGATGGAAGATAAAGCTTAAGCTCAAGGACTTAATTGGGGAGTTTTCTTTCTATAGTCTAAATCATTGTTTAATGCTGTGTTGAATTTTTCTAGATTTAGGAACTTTCTACACTTGTATCAAACTTGGTTTATGATTATAAATCTTGTGTTTAGACTATTCTATTGTATTTGGATTGGATGATGTTAATGTTGATTAATCTATTTTAATATTTCAGTTTGAATCCTTGTGTTCAGTTTGATTATCAGTGATAATTGTTGATTAATCTGAGTGCTTGGTATTCTATGGCTGTCGATTGACATTCAGAGGGCATTTGCATTATTCATTCATTTGCACTCTAAATGGTTTTCAGCAGTGTCTTAAGAAGTGCTAATTAACTTTGATTAAAGTGAGTTTTCATTAATTAGGACATTGGACCAAAGTGATTACTTGGGGTTTTCTTCAAACTTAGAGGTTTTCAAAACTCCCAATCATTCTAAAGAGCAGTGTGATCTGAGCTTTCATCACCAAGAGACTATTTAACCATAATTCCCTTTTAATCCAAAACATTTCTTCATTCATTCAAAATACCAAAAATAGTTAATTTTCCGCGCTTTGCATTTGTTGCACCACTTTTAAAACAACTAAAACCCCCCTTTTTTACAATGTTTTTGAAACCCATTTAGACTAGGATTTCCAATAACAAGCTCCTCGAGAAGAACGACTGGTTGCATCCTATATTGCATTTTATGGTGCAACTCTCTTTCTTAACGATCCGGAAGGTAACAGTCCGGCACATCAATCACTTAGCATGGCTTATATGACTAGAATGACTATATGGATTGAAGGGGAAAGAATAACCAAGGATAGTAATTTAGGATGATAAAAGTTGACTTTTGAAGGGTAAAGTTTGACCAATAAAATTTTATACAATTGGTTGATTTTGGAGCTGAAATTTAGTAGGCTTATAGACCTCATTTTTAGCTTTAAACCAGTGGTATTTTGTTAAATTTGGAGTTTTGTACAAAAGCTTACCCTTCCAAAGTTGGGCATAAATCCTGAAAAATTGAAAAATGACCATATGAACAATACCACTTGCACAAAATCTGGGATTAATTGATGAGTTCTGAATGGCAATGAGTATTTTTTTCCTTAAAGATGGTACTAAGAGATTTAAGTAGAACTTGGATCCACTTTATTTATATTTTTCTAAAATTAGTTATGAATTTTTAAATTTTGGCCTTTATTAGGGTTTAAAATAGTAACCCAAATTTGAGAAAATTTTAAAGTTCAAAATTTTCCAATTTAAGGCCATAGGAAATTGTTCTAAATGGTTCCAATTGAGTTAAAATGAGGTCTAAAAGTAAGGTGTGTGATAATAGGTAGGGATTTAGTTACTGAGACATTGTCTCACTCCTGTTGTTTTACCCTTTTTAGGGAATACGTTAGTAGGATCTCTGGGGAAGACTCCTGAGGCTCAATAGCTGTAGCTGACAATATAGAGCTTATGGGCCTTATTTTATGCAATCTTTTAGTATATTTCCATGCATCAAGATTGCATTTATTTGAATCTTATTTAATCTTCTCATATTTTTATGTTGTTTGTCTTGATAAATGTATTGCATTTCTATCTTCAGTTTATTTTGTTTGGACACTGGCTTGAAGTACTGGTGGTGGGCTTGAGATCCTTAGGTTGCGCGTGATTGAATTATTTGTGGATCCACGATGTGATAATGGTAATTTCTGTAAGTTTAGTCATTGTTAGTTGATTGAGATATTCAAAATACGAACTGTTGTGATAATTTATCAATTAGGGACGTGTTGTCTTATAACCAAGTTAGCTATAACTAATATTTCCTAACATGGGTTACATGTGAATATGCTATATGATATAATAAGGTATTTCTTTTTCTAACCATGATAGCCTTAATTTAGGTTGAATGCCTTTCTATCATAGTTAGCCCCTTAAAGATGTGATTGCTTCTAAATAACCATAATAGGGTACGTTTATTGGTTTTATCCCTTTTTATCATGGTTAGTTCTAGTTAGGTAAGTGGCGACGTTACATGAATTACCCAGTAACACACCAATTATCCAAGCATTCATTTTACTTTCTGGGCTATTTTTCAAATGTTCAGATAAATCCTTCAACGATATGGAGTCAAATGTTGGAAAAGTCATTTATAATGGAAAATCTTATGAAAAAGCTCGATACAATAATTCTGATTATTCCTCTAATTAGATCAGGACATATTCTAGCACCCCCTTTTCATTATAAATAATTTCACATGGCATTACAAATGCATACACATAGAAAAAAGAATATCTCCATTAAATATTTAATAATATTTATTTTAGAGTAAACTTGATTGAATCCTCTCATCGGTCCATGATTCTAAAAATTTGTCTCTAGGTACCAATAACTTCTTTTTATCATGAGAAATTTCTCTGATTTTTCTCAAGTTAAACTTTGACCTGTAAACTATCTATTTTAACTTTGCTCGGATAGGGTATTAGTAGGCTTTAAATTATGTTAAAGCCAATCTCTGCACATTACATAGACATAATCATTTTTAAAACTAACAATAATTCCTCAACTATTTATTTCTCATTTCCCCCCAATCCTCTAAGGCCTCTTAATTTTTTAAATAATTCAATTTTAGCTAATAACCCATAATTAACCAAGACCCTAAAATTTTGTAACTTGATCACAGGGTATTCTTATCATTTTTAACCTCATACGGGCCTCAAGACCTTATTTCCTATTTTCTGAAAATTTTCTGGAATTTTTTGGCATAATTCTATCATTACCTTTTCGGCCTGAAATTTTTCAAAATTACGATTAGGTCCCTGCTAGGGTTTAGCCCTAGAAACCATCTTATCGAGGTCTCTATCATAACCTCTAGCCCATATTATCTTAATTTCCTATACTAGCCCTTGAGACTTCACTAGAGTCTCTATGTTCCTCGTTTCTTAGTCCCAAAAAACTCTTTCTTTGTCATTTAGTCCTTAAGAATCCTTCTATCCTTTTAGGGAACTTCTGAGACCTGTCAATTGAGGTCCAAGAGCATGCCCAATTCAAGCTATTTCTTACACTTCTAGCCCCAAAATAATTTGATTCATGAAACAAAAAATTCAAATTTTCTGCAAGCGAAGCTAGTTTGGTTTAAAGAAGAGGTAGGAAAGAAATGAAAAATGTAAAGAGCTAAAAATCTATTCCCACTACTTCCTATTTGCCCCTGAAAATCGTGTGTATAATAAATCATAGTGAAACTCTCCAAAGATAATAGCATCATACATAGAGAAGCCTAAGGTGGACAAAATTATTGTGCAAGTGTTAAGAAAAAGAAAACTATGCCATTCCTACCCAAGCTAATTTATGATTTCCTATTCCCATTCAAAACAAATCTAATTTGATACATATCTTACCTAATAGGCAAGGCAAGAAATTTGAGCAGTAACGATGAGCATAAATCAATGTTAGACAATGAATGAGTAGTTGAGCGACGAGCATGAAAAAGAAGAAAGGTCGAAGAATAAGCAGTTGAGCAGTAAGCATGAATAGAGAACAACGGTTGAGGAGTGAGCAGTTGAGCGACGAATACGAACGGAGAACAAAGGTCAGAGAATAAGTAGTTGAGTAGCAAGCATGAATAGAGAACGGAGGATAGAGAGTGAGCAGTTGAGCATGATAGTGGAGACTAGAATAGAGAGCAAGCAGGAGCGCCTAGGGTTTAGATTTGAACAAAAGAGAAATGGTCAAGTGATAAAAGAACCCAACGTTAGCGTAGAGTAATAAATATTTTTGCATACTAAACTAACTAGATAGGCTTAAAATTATAAACTATCCAAAATAAGTAATAACCAAACACATTTGTCTAATGGTAGAGTTTCTATCTTCTCACTACAGGTCTTGGGTTTAATATTTACATTTTATACAATCAAACATAATATATTGTAAATTCCTAACAGGCTCAATCTGTAACATCATGAAAATTTTAACCCTATGATTAAGAGAATTAAATAGATCAAGGGCTTGTTAATGTAGAGGAAATTATAGGTAGCATCGGTATGAATTTTGAAATCCAGATAAAGGCTGGACTAATATTTTAAATATCAGTTAAAGAAAGCTTTAATTGAGAATTTAAGTTAGACATTCTCAAAAATTCCTATAAAATCATGAAAGATAGAACAAAGGGTCAAGGAATTGTATTTGAGGCCCAGAGAAAATATTGGAAGGAAAAAAATAAAATGTAGAATTTTCTATATTTATAGGAATTTTTGGTTCATCAAGTAAGAATGATCAAAATTTAATTATAAAAAATATTTAGAGGCCTCAATAATTTTGGAAAAAATATGAAAAATTATCTTGGAGGATTATAATAATTTATAAAATTATTCCAGACTTCATTTGATGAGGAGGTTAGCTTTAATAGTATTTAAAGCATGATTATCGTTGGGAGAGCTGATTTTGGAAAAAATGGAATTTAGAGAATTCTGAGGGAATTAAACTCTGAAAGAAAATCATGAAACTTCCCTACCCTAACAGAAGGCCAAAGTACACTGAGATGAATTTTTGAGATAGTAAAATTGATAGGATACAGAAAAAAATTTCATCTGGCACTACACCGGGACCCAGTGTAATTTGTGGATAACTAGGGAAGTGAAAAATTAGCAAAAACCCCCAGCCTAATAGGCCCAAGGATCATGCCTAATTGGCCCAAAATAAGGAGAAATAATTAAATAGAAAAGAAAAGAAAAATAGTTTTTAGAAGAAGGAAAAAAACAGAGAAAGAAAAGAAATAAACTTTCTTGACTTTTACTTGGCTAAGACACCACTTGTCATTCTATGAATGGAGAGGATTTTCTGCCACTTGTCAAGCCAAGAATGGAGAAGATTTTGACTTTGAAAAATTCAATTTCAATTGGATTTATTTTCAAAGTGAAATTATATAAGATTACATAAGAAGTTGCACCTAAGCATGGTAATTAGGATGATCTTGGATGGCAAATGATTAAAGCTTGGCTTATAAATAGCCATTCACCCCCTCACATTTTGGCCAAAGCAAGAACACTAGGGGAGGTTATGTTGCTCGAGTTTAGAGAGAGAAAGTCTGTCTAAGTTCAAGGAATTGCTAAGGTAAGCTCCTAAGCTTTTTGTGATTTATTGTGAGCTGTTTTTATGTGATTTTATGTTCACTTGGATGGCTGATTTCAACCTTTCATTATGCCCTTGGAGGTTAAATTCAAAGATTATCTAAGGATTGCACTATAAATGAATGAACCTAAGTTAACTATATGCCATGAAATGCATACTAATTGGGAAAAAAAATGGGTTTTCATTTGGGACTATGAATTGAATTGAATATTAAATGTAAAATTTTTTTTTTTTTTGGATTTTGGGAGATTAAAAATGAAATGATAGAAAACTAGTGTTCAAAAAGTGATAGAAACCTCTTGAAAGTGAACTTAGGCTATCATAGTTCAAAACTGGGAGTAAAATTCACTAAGTTTCTAAAAGGAAACGTCAAAGTACTCTTTGAGTCTAGAATCTAATCAATGGCACCCATTTCATAAGATCCTATTAAGTGCACTTAGTGTGTGTGGTAGGTTTAGCCAATGCAATTAGTTCAACGCAATCTAAAATCAGCTTAATATCAAAACATAACCATGCAAGATAAGAAAGAATCAAGAGGATTACGAGGTGACATATATGTAACTACATATATTGAAGCACAAAGTTCTACATAACAAATTTAACCACACATAATGAATATCCGACACTGATTACAACCATAATCAATAGCTCAGCTACAAATTACAAAGTCTAGACTTAGGAATTCACAAATATATAACTAACCACAAATTGAGCTACTCCCCTTTAAGATCCTTGAACTCAAGCCATCATCCACCTTCAAGAGGAAAAGGAATGCTAGCCACACATGAGCCCTGAAGCATCACAACTGGGACTGAATCTGAGCTACCCATGTGGTTGTTGGACAGTAGAAAATGGAGAAAACTAGGGTTAGATAAGAGAAGTGACAGAGGATGAGAGATGGAGGTTAAGTCTCCATGGAATAATGTCTCTGAAAAAAGGGTCAGTAATGGGATGGATAGGGTTGGTTCATAAGTGGGTAGGTAAATTTTCCAAAAAGGGTTTAGATTTGGGTTACTGATTCAAAGTTTCACTACGACGAACCATTCCTGAGAGGTGCTTTGCTTGATCTTGTGACTTCACCATGGCGAAGCCAGCTTGTGGCCGTGGCAAACTTTGCTTGTGAGTCTTTGATAAAGTTCTTAAGTACACCATGGCGAGTATTTCCTTTGCCATGGTGAACTCTTCCAGTGCTGATACTCTTGATCTTGTGTGTTGCAATCTCTGGTCTTCACTCTAGGCTCTACTTTTTGAGTGTCTTGTAATGAAAAGTAAATAGTTTAAAGTATCAATTATCGTAGAAATCAATTCAATACAATAATAACTATTATGATAATTTTATCCGCAAGCAGTATTAATCAAAATAAAAACTCTCAATCTCAATTAAAGAACAATATCATCACAAAAAGCCCAAAAGTATAACAAAACCTTGAAAATATCATCATAATATAGAAAAATTGGGTTCAATCAAATTCCCTCATACTTAGACCTTTGTATTCCTGGACAAAGCCAATAAAATATTCCAAAGAGGTATAAGTGCAAAAGGAAATACCAGCCATGCTTAAAAATGAAAGTAGATAGTTAGTAAAAACCACCTCTCAAAAGTCAACCAAAGTAGAATGAAGAAGCGCTAAGAAAGCAAACACTATAAGTGTTTAATCCAAGAGATTGAGCAAAAGAGATTTTCTTAGGGGTTTGTGTCTAGCTCACAACTCACTTGTTTTGGGATAATTGCACTCTAAAAGTTGTTTTGTCCATTCAAGCTTGTGATAATTCTGCCTCTCCACTACAAAAACCATAAATTGTGAATGAAGAGGGCTTACAGGGTTATAATGATTAGTGAAGGCCAAGTTAAATGGATGGAATAAAAGAAAAAGGATAAGTACTATGCATCACAATTATTCTCTTTCATGAAGCAAGCGTCTATTTTCTAAAGGATGGTTTTAAATTCTAACATACACTGCTACAAAAGGTCTATTTTCATCTCCCATGTTCGTCTATTTTGAAAACTAGAGGAAAAAGGGTCTTAATACTTGTCTGTTAAGACAAAACAGATGAGTATGGGCACTCATACTCGTCTGTTGGGCCTAACAGACAAGTATGAGTGACCATATTCATTTGTTTTCTATAATAGACGAGTATGAAGCACTCATACTCGTCTGTTGGGCCCAAAGATGAGTATGAGTGACCATATTCATCTGTTTTGCTACAATAGCCGAGTATGAGCTCGTCATTCTTATAAAATTTTTCTGTAGTGCCCTAGCTCACTCTCATGACACACACAACAATATTGTGTAATCAAACAAAGCTTTCCTCCTTTCCTCTTCCCTAATACTCTCTTCTCCTTCCTCAGCATTGCAAATCATCAGTCTCCATTCTCATCATCAACTTCTTCCTCTTCTCTTCTCTTTTCTCGGTGTCGCATGAGACTGTCTCCCCATTCTCAGCTCAACGCACAGTCTTCTCTATTATTAGCTTGCATGTGATAGTCTCTCCCCCATTCTTAGCTTGCATATGAAGCATGACACAGCTTGAGTTGTAAGGAATTGAAAGACACGTAGCGGAAATTAACTTTAAAATTTTTCAATTCCTTGCCCGGATCTACCGATTGTGTTTAAGTCAAGTGGTAAGAGGTGTTACCTGCGGTATTCGAATCGATGGTGGCTCTGTGTTTCGACGTTCGGGATGCCTATGCTCTTCTTTTGATCGTGAGAAGTCGACGACTCAGATCAGCTTCCTCTACCGGTATCCACACGAACAGCGTTCCAATCACGAACAACGTGCTAGCGCCTCTTGTCCTTCTAGGGTTTTGATAATCCGTCCTCACCGTCTCTTTATTGGCCGTTTCTTATCTGCAAACATTTTGCACTCTCACATGCCCAAAACCCTAGCTCCTAATATCAATATATATAGGACGCTAAGGATATTGATTTCGGAATTAATCCTAAATTAATTCCGAAATTAATACAATATCACATATTGCGTAATCTGATAAGAAATTAATTAAATAAATACAGTTTTTTTATATTAAATCTGTCCTACAGATTTAATTCACCTATTCATTTAATTCAAAATAAAGATATGACGGAATTACATTTGATTTATTCTAATAAATCAAATTTGAGATATTATAGATATCATATCAATCTAAATTTCAAATTTAAAAGTGATAGAGATTTAATTTATCCTTATAAATCAAATCTTATAAATATCTCTTATATCATATTATATATATACACAAATTTATATATATATATACACGTCCACCCTAGATTATTCATTGAATCTAGACATATATATTATTCAATGAATCTGGACATCATAACTCGTGTTGGGCTATTTTGTGTGCGACCCTGTAGGTCCATATGAAGTTGGCAGTGGGCCATTTACTATAATGACTCACAAGTCGTAAGCGGTCTCTAGCAAGACATCACGACTACCCAAATCATATGAGGATCGATGAACGATGTAACCTTTCATACAACCATATCACATCCCTTTTGTCACACGACATTTTGGTCATGGATGAGGCATGGAGAACGTCATCCTCCTATTCCTGACCGTTACTTTCTCGATCCCTGAGTAGTCTGAGTATAGAAATGGAGCTGCCTTTCCATTACAGTATGGCCATACATTTCTCAGACTCACTCATCGAGGGGCCCAGTGATATCTCTCTACGAATGTGAGGGACAAATTCCATCTTGACCATTTACATTCCTCTATATGAAAAACCACTAAGCCTGAACATAGTCTTTATGATCACTCGGTCAAAAGTGACTTTTGACTAGGTCAAAGCTGAGGTTTCTCATGTAGGAATCCATGATGATCTCAGGTTAAAGGGCATAGTGACATGGTTTGTATATGAGAGAAGCTTATGACTTAACCCATGTAGCTCTCTCATAGTGGGTCGGTCCAACACCTTGTACTCTTACATGTGCCTATGACTTTGATTTATATCTCTATACATCTTCAAAGTCATACTGGTCTTATTTCATCTCTGCTCCCACATAGATGACCGACCAGGGACATTTAGGATAAAATCATGAGTTATCCAAGGATAGTCATCACAGTAAACATGCAAATAACATGATAACATAATTAAAAAATCATAAATAAACAATGTTCATTACACAATGATTGGTCCCTAGGGCACAATTTCCAACATGAGCTAGGTAAGTTATGTTATGTGTAATTGTTATATTGTGTTGAAAGCTAAGTGATTATTTAGGTTGGTGGGTACGGTGTTGAAAGTATTGAATCGAAATGTTGTGGGTGTTGAAAGCTTTTTTGTTTAAATTGATTGTTGGTAAATAATTGAATTTAGGCAGCACTAAATATTGATTGGGCAAAACATTTAAAAATTAAAAGCTCGGTAACTTGTTTAAGTATCAATGCATATAAGGTGCTTATGAAAATGCCTATAAGAGAAATTTGGTGGGAATAGAATAGTTAGTTAAATATTCTCAATATATTAAGGACTAAAATTTAAGAAGAAGATTATTTAAACTTCATGTTGAATTTTACAAAGTTGTTGATGCTATTTGAACATATAAATTACACATTAAGTTTAAGAAAAAGAGGATAGCACCTTTAATTTTTATTTTATAAAATCAGAGGAATTCTAGGATTATAAAAAAGAGCAAAATATATTAATTTCATTTGACTATAAGGCTTCAGCCATATAAAAACAAGTTACATCATATATATTAATTTGAATATGGGACTGTGAACATTAATTGAGCTGGTGCAATATTTGTTTGTATATAATGAGTAGGGATCCATTATATTATGGCTAATTATTATTGTCTCTCATGATAAATAATATTATGGTGTGCATGACCACATATATATGTGCTCATTGTTCCTCTATGTGAAACTCTCACAAGACACACATGCATATATACATCACATACTTAGTAAGTTACAAAAATGAGAGCAGGAAAGAAAGGAGAAGAGAGGGAAGTCGTAGCTGAGGGAGAAGTTGTAGTTGACAATAATAAAGTTCATTGTTATTTGAGATAAAGGAAGTCCATTGGAGAGGAGCCTACAAACCCTAGACTTAGGAATTCATAAATATATAACTAAACCATGGATTGAGCTACTCCCTTTTTAAGCTCCTTGAACTCAAGCCATCATTCACCTTCAAGAGGAAAAAGAACGGCTAGCCACATATTGAGCACTGAAGCATCACATCTGGGAATGAATCCGAGCTACTCATAGTGGTTTGATAGTAGAAAATGAAGAAAACTAGGATCATATGAGAGGAAGTGAGAGAGGATGAGAGATGGAGGCTAAGTCTCCATAGGATAATGTCTCTCTCTGAAAACAGGGCTTCTAATTCAGTAATAGGGTGGATTGGGTCAGTTTTCCATAAGTGGGTAGGTAAATTTTCTGAAAAGAGTTCGAATATGGGTTACTGATTCAA